>NW_005435070.1:1076317-1091549 GCF_000147415.1 Chlorella variabilis
ACCGACGGACCCCTCCCCACCTGCAACCTTGCCTCAGCCAGCCTCCCGTCCCGTCCCCTCCCGCCAACAGCCTGCCTCCCCGCATCGCGCCGCAGATGTACGGCATAGTGGCGGAGTACGAGGCGGTACACCCGCTGGACGCGGCCGCCCTGCACCGCGCCCGCTACCACGAGCGGCGGCGGGAGCTGGTGGGCGCGGCGCAGCAGCTGGTGCTGGGCCTGGGGCTGGGCGTGGCGCAGGTGTGGCACGCCGCGGTGGTGCTGCTCGACCGCTGCGCGGCGGCGGGCTACCAGCCCCGCATGGACGCCCTGCTGGTGGCCGCCTGCGTGGCGCTGGCGGCGGACAAGGAGGGGCTGCCCCTGGGGCCCGCCCAGCTGGCGGCGCTGCTCGACAGAGAGGTGGGAGGGGGCTGGGCCGCGGCTGGCCGGCGCACGGGGGCGGGGCCAGCCCTCGGCTCTTGCCGGACGGACCCTCCTGGGGAGCCTGTCCAGCAGGCCGGCAAGCTGGCAGGGAGCTGGGCGCCTGCATGCCGCAGGCGGCCTCCAAACCCCAGCCCCTGGCACCCTAATGTACCCGCGGTGCGCCGCCTGCTGCAGGCCACGCTGAGCGGTGTAGGCGCCGAGCCACAGGCGGCCCTGCAGGAGGAAGTGCAGCTGGTGGCGGCGGCGCTGCAGGGCGACACCGCCTGCCTGTCGGGTGAGGGGTGGAGGGAAGCCGCCAGGGGGGGCCGGCAGCCCCGGAAGCCAGCGTAGCTGTTGTGTGCATGTGCCGGGGCCACGCAGCATTTAGGTGTGCACAGCTGACTGGGCTGTGCGCGCCGCCTGCCCTCCCCGCTGCAGCGGTGCACTGCTGGAAAGTGTATTCCGACAGGATGGAGTGCGATGTGAAGAGCGTGGAGCAGGTGGGCGGGCCTTGACAGGGGCTGACGACGTGGCAGTGCGCTCACGTGGCTGGGTGTCTGCTGCCCGTCGTGTTGCGGTGGAGCCCTGGCCCGCCCGCTTACCCGCTCACCCGCTCACTTATGTGCGCCTTCCCACAGACCGAGGCGCTCCTGGGTGACTCCTTCTCCCGCCTGCACCAGCTGGCCTTTGAGGACGCGTACACCACCTACCCGCCCAGCATCCTGGTGCGGGTGGCGGCCTGGCCTGGCAGCAAGGGGGGCGTGCTGTGCGCTTGGGAGCAGCCCGGCGCCGCAAGTGGCTTGCATGGAGAGGAGCGGGCATCGCGCCTGCCCATCGCCGCGCCAGCCAGCCAGCCAGCCAGCCAGCCACACACCCTGGCCTCTGTCCTGCTCGCCTGCCTGCAGGCTGCTGCGGCGGTGTACCTGGGGCGCAAGCAGCGCGGCATGGTGCCCTTCTGGCCCTCGGTGCTGCGGCGGCTGACAGGATACCACGAGCAGCTGCACCCAGAGGTGGGTAGCGAGGGCGGGACGCTCGCGCTGCCCGCCTGTGTGGCGGCAGCATGGCTGTGCACAGCCCTGCCACGCATGTGCTCGCCCGCACTCCACATGGCTCATGGCCGCTTCCTGCCCTGCAGCTGTCCGCGGCGCTGCGCGAGCTGCAGCACACCGCCCAGTACGGCAGTACCGTGAGCCAGGCCGTCTTCTCCTGAGACCTCTCAAGCTCATCATCATCTGCAACAACACCCAACAACGACAAGACCGCAGACAACAACAATGAATGCCGACAACTGAGACCTCTCAAGCTCATAATTATCTGACAACAACACCCAACAACGACAAGACGCAGACAACAACAATGAATGCCGACAACTTGCCCACATGGGGGGACCCCTGGGTTGAACCCTTCACCCTCCTGCTTTTATTGCATGGCCCGACCTAGCAGGTGGCGGGCCTCGTCGCTTCTGGCTTTAAAGATTTGTGCGTGCAGGTCCCGCTGCCACAAGGCTGTCCTTCCTTGTGTAGCGGGGCCATCCTCCTCCCATGCATGCCCCCCACTCCTGGCGCAGCTAGTTATGTCTGCTGCGCATCTTGATACCACACTAGCATGCTTTCGATGCCTTGCCGTGGCGGTTTGCTGTACCGCCTCTTCCACTGAACCGTCAACTACCCCGGGCCTTTGTTTTGAAACTCATCTCTCCTGTACAAGCCAAGTCATGAAGCTTTCCAAACCTTATTTTCCAACCGGCAGCCACCCCTGGCCGCACTTCTCCATTCCCCCTCTCTACCGCACGACACTGTGATGCTGCCCTGACGCCCTGCCCAGCCACTGCGCCACAGCCTGTCTCAACCATTGCCTTTCAACTAGCACCCTGTAATCCAAGCTAAGCGTCGCAGCGCTTTGATGGCACTGGTGGTCATGCGCAGGGCACGCAGGTTTTCTGTGCCTGGTCGAGAGGCCCACCTGTGCTGGTACAATATGTGCGTGTGTTGAAATCACAGGGGGAGCCAGGGACGAATATGGACTGGGTCCTTCCTGCGACTGGGCGGGCGCACCTTGCGAAGAATGGAGGGCAGGCTGGCGGCAGCCAGAGGCAGGTAGCGGAGGGACATGAGCAGGCGCTTCGCTGAGCTGGCCGCAGCATTGCGTTTACTATTGAATTTACTGCTCCGTGTGGAACGCAAACAGTTGAGGATCAAAGGAATGGATAAAATGAATGAGGAAGAATTGGAGGGGAAAATTGGGGGCACTGGCTTGTGCACAGACTGCTGCTATACTCGGTGAACGGTTTAAAACTGTCTTTTGAGACAGTCAGCCGGGTCAGGATGGGAGCTCGCACTTGTCGCGTCCATTCTGCAGCAGCCAGGAGCAGGGAGGGAGGGCAATTATGTGAGCTGATGGTCAGGCAGGTAGCTGCACCGCGTCGTCACCCAGCCAGCGGCGGTCCACGGGGCCCAAACAGCAGCAGCAGCAGCAGTAGCACACGTGGCACGTGCCTTGTCCTTGGTACACGTTTTGGGGGCGAAGCACGGCTGTCCGGCGCACAGCGGAACGCACTCGTACTCGGCCTTGCCCTGCAGCAGCAGGAACTGATGCTCAGCCATGACATTGCCAACGCCGCGTAGTGCATGCATGCAGCAGCTCAGGGCACCCTTTGCAAAAGCACCTTGTGCTTGCAAACTTGGTTGGCAGCGCAAGTCACTGTGGCACAAATGTTGACGCACTTGGGTTTGTTTTTCTGCGGCGAGGGAAGCGGCAGGAGCAGCAGTGGGCAGCGGCGGCGGCCTGATCGAAGCTGGGCTGCAAGTTGCGATGGCCGGCTGGCAGGCAAAGCAGGAGGAGGCTGCCGCTCGCACCTCCATGATGCATTTCTTGCCCGCCTCGCGGCACGGCGTGTTTTCACACGTCGGCGGCGCCTGCACACACTTTGCCTCCCCCTTCTGCAGGCCAACAGGGGAGCAGCATGCGCAGACCGTTGCGGTAGCAGGGGAGCAGGCAGGGAGGAGGAAGCACCGGGGGCAGCTGAGGGCTTGGCAGGAAGGCATGCGGCTTGCGCCTCGGGGGCGCGCACCTCTAGCTTGCAGACGAGACCAGCTGCGGCAGTGCACGAGAGCTTCTCGCACGTGAGGGGCTTGCCGCACTTGGCCTCCCCCTTCTGCGCAGCAGGCACAGGTCCGGCAGCATTGAAGCATGAGGTGCCAGCAGCAGGCAAGTAGCCGCAGGGTTGTGAATGGCGGCCATCGCAACAGCGGCAAAGACGCGAGCCTTACCTCGACCTTGCAGAAGCTGCCGGGTTTACAGGTGATCTGGCTGCAGTCGCTCGGCTTTACACACTTGGGCTTGTCCCCCTGCAAACCGCACAGGGGCACAGGTGGCGGCCGCTGTCAGGAACGGTGGCAGCAGTATGAGCAGCAACAGGGCGGCACGAGATGCGGCGACGGGCAGGGACCCCAGGCGAACCTCTAGCTGGCAGAGTGTGCCGCCTGTGCACTTGAAGGCCTCACAGGTGGGGCCCTTGATGCACTTGGCCTCATCCTTCTGCGCAATGGCAATGCCCAGCGAAGCTGGTTGGTTGCTCCCGCTGCTTCGAGATTATGTGCATGCACTCCACATCATGCAGGGCCAGCGGCGCACCTCTAGCTTGCATATGAACCCAGCCGTGCTGTTGCACGAGAGCTGGTCGCAGCTGAAGGGCTTGCCGCACTTGGCCTCACCCCCCTGCAAACGTTGGCAGGGCGTCGAGGCGGTCAGCGAGCGGATGATTGCGGCTGTGCAAGGGCCGGCAGCGGCGAGCGCCCTCACCTGCTCTCTGCAAAATGTGCCGGGGCTGCACAGCACCAGGCTGCAGCTGCTTGGCCGCACACACTTTGGCTGGCCATCCTGCACGCGCCCGGCCACCAGAGCAGTTGGTAGGAGGATGGCAGCAGCACTGCGTGAGTTTGAGCAGCGCAGAGGCCAACAGGCCGGCCGAACGTGCCACAGGGTGGAGGCAGCAGCGAGGGAGCACCTGCATCGTGCAGACTTTGCCGTCTGCTGTGCAGTTGGTCTGCTCGCAGGTGCGCGGCTTGGTGGCGCCGTTGACCACCAGCCTGTCGAGGGGCCCTCGTGTGGGCACTGCGGGGCACGGCATGCCAGCAGCAGCAGCAGGGCGAGTGATGCGGTGCAGGCGCAGCCTCAAGACAGGCAGCGCCGTGCGCGCCCACAGTTGCTTGCATGGGGATGCAACTGCATGCTCACCGCTGCCTGGCGGCAGGTTGCGCCACCTCGCTATGATGGCATCCATAATGCCGCTGCCGCCCTCGCCCGGCTCCCCTGCTGCCTCATCAGGTGGCATCTCGCCGTCCTGCTCCCCAGACCCTCCGCTGCCAGAGCCGTCAGTGGGCCCTTCAGATCCTGCATTTGCATTTTCGCCAGGGCGTGGGTGCGACTTCGATCCCACATGGAGGGCGGGCGGGAGGCGCGCCGCCACCACTGCCGAGCGTCTCAAATGCGCTCCCCACCTGCCTGGCCGTCCCCCGTTTCCCAGCTCAGCTGTCTTGCGTGAATGGGCCTGGCGCTGCAAGAGAAGCATGGGGGCCGGCGATAGTGGCTACTGCAAACCAGGCGAGGGTGCAAGGAACCCGCCTTTGAGGCGGGCCCCAACTGCTGGCGGCCTGCCGGAACCTCCCACCGTCGCACCTGATCGAGCAGACCAGGCTCGAGCCGAGCACCAGGGCCAGGAAGGCCGCCAGGCGGCATCGTCTGCGCATGTTTTGCGGTGTGTGCTAGGGCGGCGGGGCGCTTGGCTGGATGAGCTGCATTGTGGGAAAGGCTCGTTTCTTCTCGGTGGGGGCCTTGCAAGGCCAAGAACACTGCACCTCCCCGAATACTGCCGGGTGGCAGCTTCCACTGCGGCTGCCAGCTTCTCGCCTGAAAGCGCCGCCGCCGCACTGCTTGCTCTACACTCTCAGGTTGTGGTAACCAGCCAGCCAGGCCCACAGCCAAAGCCCAAGGCCACAGGCCGTCCACGGCTTGCAAGCAGTGCCCACTTGCTGGCTGGCTGCCTCTCGCGCCGCCTCACTGCCCGTCCACCTCCCGCTCCAGCCGCTCCACCATGCCCCGGAGCTCCGCCACGGTGGCCTCGTGGTGGCGCAGCTCCTCCCTCAGAGCCTCCAGCTTCACCCGCTTCAGTGCCCGGCTCTCCTGCTCCACAGGGTACGCGGTCCCGCCCCGTGCCAGCGGCTGCTGCCGGGCAGCTGCCCCGTCGGGAAGCTCCGCCTCCCGCCGCGCCAGCCGCGCCGTCAGCGTGGGCGCCACCGCCGCGCACGCCCCCGCGCACGCCCACAGCGACGCGGCGGCCGGGGTGGCGCGGGACGCCGTGCGGCCGGCGGGCATCTGCGGCGTGAGCCGCGGCTGGACGGGGTCCCGCTGCTGCGCCTGCTGCGCCTGCCCAGCTGGCGCCGCTCCCGGCCCGCCGTACTGGTGCGCCCTGATCGGGTAGAGGCTGGCAAGCAGGGCATGCTCCTGCGGCCTCGGCCCTGCATCTCGCAGGCTGCTGCCGCCCTGCTCCTGCCTATCCTGCTGGTCCTGCCTATGCTGCTGCTTCTGCTGGTCCCAGCTCTGGGCGCCGATTGCTGGCGCCAGGGGCGGCTGCTCCTGCTGCTCACTGGCTGCTGCACCAGTGCCTCCTGGCCTTCCAGGCAGCAGCTCCGTGAGATGGCGCTGCTTCTTGGCGGCGCCGGGCCTGCCATCCCTGCCGGCTGCCCCTCCTGCTCCGGTGGCAGCAGCCCCGGGCCGCCGCAGCCCCGCCGCCGTGGCCATCTCCTGAGCGGCCTGCATGATACGCATCTGCGGAACGCACACGCAGAGCAGGGGCGGCAGGGAGCAACAACCATGGGCGAGTCAACCGTCTGTGTGCCACGGTTTCTCTCAATTAACTCGCAGGCTGCACCTGGCGCCCCTACCCACACCTCACAAGGCCCACCTGATGCAGCCTGTCGGTCACGCCTATGCCGGCCAGCTCCTGCGCCGAGATGAGGTGCACCACACGCACCTCCACCTCCTCCGCCTCAAACGTGGCGGCATAGCGCCCCAGGCCCAGCCCCTGCAGGACAACACACACCCAGCTTGGGGGGAGGACATTCATGTGAAACAACGGCCTGGAAATATTGTGCCTGATTAGGGGCGCCGAGGCCGTGACCTTCTGACCAGCCGGCAAGCAGCGCGGTATATATACACACCTCGAGCCATTCCCTGATGCCCATCTGCGCCAGGCTGCTGGCCTGTTGTGGCGGAGCTGCTGCAGCGCCGTGTGCTGGCCCAGACATACCGCCACCGCCCGCTGCCTGCGCCGCTGGCGCCTGCCTGGGGCGCGCCAGCGGCTGGTCCCCTGTACCTGGCACAGCCCGCGTCCCCTGCTCCTTCTGCTGCTGCCTCTGCTGCTGCGGCGGCTGCTTTTGCTGTTTGGGCTGCTGCTGCTGCTGCTGCACTGGCCGCCCGCCGCGCCCCGCCATGCAGGCCTTCACATGCGCCACCTGCTGCAGGTAGTGCAGGTGCGACAGGTCGGCGCTGCACACCTTGCACAGCTGCTGCGGCGGCGGCAGCGTCTCCTGCTGCTGGCCCTGCTGGTCCTGGACCTGCTGCGCCCGGGCAGGCAGCGACAGCCTGCCTGCTGCCACCTGCTGCTGGTGCTGCTGGGGTCGATGTGGGTGCTGCTGCTGCTGCTGCTGCTGCTGGAATGGTGCAGGCTGCTGCTGCTGCTGGGGAGGTGCAGGCTGTTGCTGGTAGCCAGTAGGCCGGTAGGCGGGAATGACGTCCGCGGGACGCTGCTGCTGGGCGGCCTTCAGCGCACGGCCGCCTGCCGTGGCATCGCAGCAGGCATTGATGTGCTGCTGCTGCTGCTCTAGTGACAGGCTCGTCAGGCTGGTGTTGCAGACTGGGCACTCGCAGCACGCTGCCTTCCCATGCTGAGGGCCTGCAAACTTGCTGGCTGCGGATGCGGCTGCAAGATGGTTGCCGCCTGCCTGGCTGTGCAGCCCCGCCCCTGGTGGATGCGCTGGCGGCGGTGGGACCTTGCCTGCTGCCAGCTCAGTGCCGTGGTCGCAGTCGTCATCGCTGCTGCTGCTGCTGCTGTCGCTGACATCGTAAACCTCGCTTTGCGGCATGGCGAATGGGGGGCGTAGCTGCGACGCAGGCTCCTGCTGGTGCTGCTGCTGAAGTGCAGTGGGTGCCCCCTTGCCTGCCGCTACTTGCGGTTGCTGCCACTGCTGCCTTGGGGGCTGCTCCTCTTCATCAGTATCCCAGCTAGAGCTGTCCGAAGGAGAGGGAGGCGGGCGGGCCGGGCCGCTGCCGCCGCTCCCGCCGCCACTGGGTGGAGCGGTGCCACCGCTCCGCTGCTGCGAGCCTGCTTTGAGGCCCAAGAAGGTGAACCTGGCTGGCTTCTTGGCGGCAGGAAGAGCCAGCCGAGACATAAAGTCCTGAGGAGCTTGCAGACAGTGTCCGCTCGCACTGGGCGGCCCGTGGAAGCACACTATGCGACACCACTATGGGCAGATCGATGTGGGCGGCCTGAAGACTGGGTGAATTCGATCAAGCGCCAGCGTGGTCCATCTCAGCACGTAGAGCCTCTCCTGGGCTGCAAACGGGCTCATGGCATCCTGCGATCGATGTAGAGTACCTTGCGTGCACTTCTGGCCCTCAAGAGGAGCCAGCCCATGCTCCCCATGCTCCCCATAAACCGGTGTTCCTTGGCCCTCACCATCGGCTCCTGCGGCGTGCAAACGGGTCCCAACCCAGCAGACCGGCCATGGCCAAGGCGGCGGGCAGCAGCGGCGGCAGCAGGCGGCGGCACGGCTGCACGGGGCGAGGCTGGCGGCACCGCGGCAGCAGAAACGGCCATGCAAGGTAGCCGCAGCAACAGAGTAGGCAGTACTGATTTTACATGCTCATTTAACTACAGCAACAGGCGCTGCCTCCTATGCAGATGATGCTAGCCACCCACCCACTTCCGGCGTTGCCGTGGCAGCCCAATCGCCAGCCAAGCAGGTCAAGCTGGGCCGGCAGCAGCTGCGGCAGCTGCAGAGGAAGGCCACTGTCGAAAACAACGGCACGGGGGGTACCAACAGCGGCCAGGACCGCGGCCAGCAGCGGCAGCTGCAGTTGCCACAGCGCAGCCCATGCATCCAGCCGCTGCCGTACTGGTGCGAGGCCGTTGCAGTGGTGGGCCTGCCTCGCGGCCAGCTCGTGTTTTGCTTCCACACGCCCGCCCAGGCCTCTGCCGCCGCACGGGGCCAGCATCAGCCGGAGTCAGCTTACGGCGGCGAGGCAGTGACGCTGGATACCCTGCCCGGCGAAAGGGTGCAAGGTATCCTGGACCGCTGGCAGTACGCCTGTGCACAGCAGGAGCTGGGTGAGCTGGATGCCAGCCCCACGCTGTGCCGCCGATACGAGTCTGCTATGCGGGCGCAAGCCCAGGAAGCCGCAGCCGCACCAGCTGCTGCATCAGCAGCGGCAGCGGGGAAGGGGCGGCAGGGCGGGCTGGTCGGCACGGCGGCCCAAGGTGCCCCAGTGTTGGCGCCACGTCGAGAGCAGCAGCGGCAAGAGCTGCCGCAGCAGCAGCAGGCCGAGACGCTGACACGGCGGCAGCGCAGGCGGGCGGCCAGGCGGGCGAGGCAGGCGGCGGCCTGCAGCCCAGCAACCGGCACCGTGCACAGCAGCAGCGACAGGCCGGGGAGCGACGGCGGCAGCAGCGACGGCGTGCCTGGCGGCCTTACCATCGCCCCCAGTGCCTTTGCCGCCACCTGGCACGTGTGCACGGTGCGGGGGCAGCCAGACGGTGCCGTCGTCTTCAAGTTCGGCTCTGGGTTTGAGCCGCTCCCCAGCGCCCAGGGCGTGGCCGCCGCCTCGGAGCCGCCCAGCAGCGGCACCGGAGGCGACGGCGGCTGTGGCGCGGTTCGACGGCGGCAGCGCCGCCGTCTGTTCCGCCAGCGGCAGCAGCAGCAGGGCAGCCGGGAGGGCGTGCCTTGGAGCCATGCCCTGCAGCTGGCCGCCACGTTCCCCGACCAGGTGCGCTGCTGGCAGGCGTGGGGCAGGGAGGGGCAAGGAGGAGGCCCGCAGAGCTGCAAGGAGCAGGGAGCCCACCCGCAAGCTGCCTGTGGATGCTTCCGCAGCCTTCCTGTATTCAGTGTGAGGCAGCCCAGCTCCTCGCACCTCGTGCATGCAGGCGGAGCGGACGATGCGCAAGCTGCAGGCGTTTGTTGCGTGCTGGGGTTCGGAGCAGGACAGCAGCGTTGCGCTTGACTTTCCCATCTACCCTTCTTTCGACCGGGCCGCCACCAAGCTGCGGAAGCGCCTGAAGTGGATGGCAGGGGTGGATGCTGAGCAGCAAAGGCAGCAAGGGGCTGCAGAGGAGGGCAGGGAGGGGATGCTAGAGCGTCAGCAGCAGCCGCGGCGGCAGCGTGCCAAGACCCGCGGCAGCAGCCGTGCCAACGCAGCGGCAGCAGCACAGGCAGCACCAGGGCCGGGGCACGCGCCAGCGCCTGCTGCCGTCCAGGAGCAGAGGTGGCGGCAGGGGCTTCTGCCTAGGCCGGTGTGGGCGGTGCCAGCGGCGATGGAGAGCGAGAAAGGGGGGCAGCAGCCACGGGAGCTGCCGGCGGCAGCAGCAGGAGGAGCACCGCGTGCAGGCAGCGCAGCCTCGCCAGGCAGCAAGCCTCCCGGCGCCGCAGGCGGCCAGCCCCGCCCGCAACTGGCTGCGGCCCTGACGGCAGCGGCGTGGGCCGCCGCAGCCATGCGCCAGCGCGGCGCGCTGCTGCTGTCGGCGGCCGGCAGCCTGTGGCTGGCGCTGTTCCGTCGCCTGATGCCTGTGCGCATCCGCCGGCTGTTCTGGGGATCCTGGCCCCCCAGGGTGGAGGAGGCGCATGCCAGCCCCTCTCTGGCAGCGCTGATGAGCAGCCCCTCGCCCCCCAGCTCTCGAGATCTCGCCGCGGCGGGGTTCAACGAGCAGGGTGAGTGAAGCCTCAAAAGGTAGCAGCAGGGCTAGGCCGCCCCTGCACCCGCACCGCACCGCATCGCGGCCGGCTCCCTGCGAGGCGCCTGCTCCAGCCTGCCCAGCCTTGCAGCTTGCGTCCCGCCTCGCCCTCCGCCTTCATTTCGTGTGCCTCGTGGCGCCGCCTTCCCCCCGCCCACTCGCGCGCAGGCCAGACGGCGGCGACGCTGGCGGACCTGCCGGCGTGGCGGGTGGAGGCGCTGACGGGGTGCGGGGTGCGGGACATGGGGCTGTACCGCACAGCGCTCACCCACAAGTCCGCGCTGCCGCTGGAGCTGCGCCTGGAGAAGGTGGGCGGGCACGCCGCGGGGCTGCGGGGGCGTTGCATTGCATCAGTGCGGGGGCGTTGCGTTGCACCTGTGGCAGCGCAGCAGGCGTGGCCACAGGCAGGGCCGCAGGCGTGGCCGCAGGCGTGCGCTGCTCGACGGCGCCGTTGCCCAGCAGCCTGCCTGCCGCGCCGCCTGAGCTTACACGGGTGGACGTTGGCTGCCGCGGGCGCGTGGCCCCTGCTGCTTGCTCACCCATGCCGGGCGCCCGCGCCTGCTGCAAGCTGCAGAGCTATGAGCGGCTGGAGTTCTTGGGAGACTCAGTGCTGGGGCTGTGCTGCCGCACCCTGCTCATGGCGCGCTGCCCAGACAGCGACGAGGTGCGTCGCACAGGCAGGCGGAGCGGCCTGGGGCAGGCGCCGGCCTCGGGTGGCAGCAAGGCAAGGGCCTGCCTCGGCGCCGGCGCGGCTTTGCTGCCACCCGCTGTCCGCAGCGCTGCCGCGTGCCGCTCTGCCACCCGCTTTGTCGGGGCGCCCTGTCCCTGTGGCCGCCCTGGCCGCCCCACCTGGTTTGGCCTGCGCTGCAGGGCCAGATGAGCCGCCGCAACTCGCTGCTTGTGTCTGGCGCCAGCAACGCACGCTACGCCGCCTTCCTGGGGCTGGACCGATACGTTCTGCTGGAGCCCAGGGCCCTCAGGCACGCCCCCCTGGAAGCAAGCAGCGAGCAGCCCTGGCACAGCAGCGCAGCAGGCAGCACACGGCGCAGCCGCCGGCGGTGCCATTTCAGCGCCGGGTGGCCACAGCGCGGCTGCCAGCGTGGCTGGCGGGAGGCGCGAGCCCCTCACCTGGCCTGCCCCCGCCCTACTGCCTGCCTGCAGGGAAGGCGCGCAGCACAAGCCCGGCCTGCTGGCCGACGCTTTTGAAGCGCTGCTCGGGGCGCTCTACCTGGACAGGGTGTGTGGTGTGGTGTGGTGTGGTGTGGTGTGGTGCCCCCTGCCTTGCCCTCCTGCACGACACAAGCCTGCAACAAGCTGGTGTGGGCGCCGGGCGGGACCTGACGCTGCTGCGCCGTTTGCTTGCGGCGCGGCGCAGGGTTTCGTGGTGGCGCGGCGCTTCTGCATGCGCGTGCTGGAGGCGTGCGTGGAGTGGGAGCAGCTGGAGGCGGCCCAGGACTTCAAGGCCCTGCTGTGGTGCGCTGCGCCGCGCTGCGGTGTGCTGGGCTGTGGTGTGCTGGGCTGCGGCGTGGGTGCTGTTTGGTGGACGGGAGCGCTAGCGCCGCGCGCCCCTGCTGTCTGTTTCATGCGTGCGCACCCATGCGTGGTGCCGCCCAGGCCCTCCCAACCGGCCGGACGCCGTGCACACCAGCTTGTGCCCCGCTTGCTGGTTGCCGCAGCCGTTACGCCGGCGCCCACCAGAAGCCGCAGCCGCGGTTCTCGGTGCGGAGCACCAGCCAGCGCGAGTACAAGGCGGGACTGCAGGTGAGAGGGGGAGGCCAGCACGCGCCTGCTCCCCGTGTTGGCAGCACAGGCGCAGGACACAGCTCCGTACCAGCGCCGGCCTGCGCTGCCCCCAACCCTGCCGCTCGCCGCTGGCCCCTGCCGCAGCTGCCGTGGTGGACTGTGGAGGTGGCCTTTGGAGGGCGGGTGGTGGGCAGCGGCGGCTCGTTCGACAAGCGCGGCGCCGAGCAGGCGGCAGCGAGGGAGGCGCTGGAGGGCCTAGGGCAGCTGCCGCTGTAGGGGCCCTGGCAGGTGGCTGTTGCTGCTGCTCCCAAGCCACTTTCTCATTGATCCAACCACTCTTCCCTGGTGCCTCTTCTCTGCCTGCCACTCGCTGCAAGCTTTGCGGCGCTGATGCAAGTTACAAGCAGGGGGCAGGGAATGTGCAGGCGTGCACTCAGGCACACACTAAAAACGGGTCGGTTCAAGCAGAGGGGGAGGGGGGTTGGGGGTGCTTGCAAGCACTGGAGAATTGATTTTTGTATGACACAGGGCTTCAAAACGGGTTGGTAGGGCTGGGGATAAAGTATATGGGGCGACAAGCACAGGACCACGAGGGGCCTCTAGGGGCGGAAGAGAGGCATACAGCGGCGCACGAGACGGGAGACGTTGGGGGTCCAAATCCACAAGCATTCAGAGGGGCGTCTTCAGCCCATGCGCGGTTTGGGAGCGGGGAGTATACAAATCAAAACAGGTCGGGGGGAGGGGGCGGCGGGGCAGGCGCAGCGCCGCCGGGGCGCGCGTGGCTGCGCCTGACGCCCAGCTCCACGCTCCGGCTGGGAAGAAAGGGGAAGACGGGGCGCCAGGGGCCGCCGCGGGTATCAAATGGCATTGAGGATGACATGGATGGAACATTCTCGCAATGTGTCGACTAAGCTGGAAGCGTGGCACTCTAGGGGGTGGGATGTCTGGCCTGGGTCGCCTGCCTGCGCCGGCGGGGATTGGGGGCGGCGGGGCGCCACCCCTCCCCACGGCCGCGCAGACATGCGTCAATTCAGCTGGTGCGAGGCCGCATCGGCGGTCTGCAGGCACAAGGAGCACAGGGAAGAGGCATGGTTTGAGTGGAAGAGGTGGCCTGTAGAGGCATATCCTGTGGAAGCACCTGGGCTGGGGACGACAGGTGGCACAACAGCGGCTGTCACCTCGCGGAGAGTCGCCGCCAGCTGCCGCTCACCTTGGGGCTGTGTGATAAGAGCAGCTCTTCCAGCTCGTCCTCGAACAGGCCACACGACAGCAGGCCCAGGTCGGCCGCGCTGGACTCGGCTGACAGGGAGCCAGAGCCGCCGCCTCCGGAAGCTTGGGGCAGGGTGCCATCTTGCAAGGCGCCGGTGGCAGGGCGGGCCGAGCGGCCTGCACGGGAAACGGACGCAGCGCGAACATGGCGTTCAGAGGTATGTTTGCAGGCGTGAAGCAGTGTAGGAGGGCAGCACCCGCAGGTCCAGACCGTGTTGAAGCTCGATTCGCCAACCCGAGCGAAACCCGCACCACTCACCCGCACTCGTCGCCTGGGCCTTGCGGTCTTTGCTAGAGACGCGTACTGCAAGCGGCCGCTTCGCTGGGACGTCGGTCACACTCGTGTTGCGTAGGCTCGAGTTCATGGCTTGCAAGTGTGATGGAGGAGGATGGGAGGTTCCAGAGGCGGGGAGGAAGCGAGGAAAGACAATTGTGGCGCCAGGAAATCGCAACTTGAGTGAGGGCCCAGTCAGACATAGCCGACCTTTCCATAGGACAGCGCCTCCAGCTCAGGAGGAGGTAGCCCGCCTGCTGCAGCTGCGAGGACTGGGGAGGTCGGACGCACTAGGCGGCAGAGCCGCAAACATGTGTGTAGGGCATCTGGGGCTACCGCCCCCCCAAGCCCTCCAAGCACCAGGCAGGAAATGGCGAGGGTCATGCCATGCCAGGCCGCAGCACTGCCACACTCGATCAATGGCTGCCGTCTGGGATTGCTGCATGCCCTGGGAGGAGCATGGTGGAGTTCATGTTGTGGCGGCGGTGACCACCGGTGGCGGCCCGCTGGATCCCGTGTACGTCTCCACCCGGCCTGGCCCCTAGGCCCGATCACCCATGCGCAGGGGTCTTGAGGCCTCGCCCATGCACCATTGGAAGCCCCACAAACGCCCCTCATTTCACGACTGTTGAGGGCAGGCGGCGACCGTTGCGCAGGCAGTTGGAACATCCTCCGAGACCCTCGCGTCTCGTCTGCTGAAACAACCGCCCTCTGCACAGGTCCCGGGTACCCCCAGTTTCATGCGAGGCCGCTGGGCTCCAACCGCGTCAGCTGGGGCACAGCACGAGCATCGCATGTGTTGCCCCCTGATGTGGCACCCTCCCGATTGGGCAACCCCCGCCCCCGCTCGCTCCTGGCAGCCCGCGCGGCGCTCCCCTCCCATACGTGAACTGACCCCATAGAGCCATGTTTGAGGGTTGAGCGGGGCGGAGCGGGGCTGCTTGCACACGTGATGGCATGCACGCTTCAACGCTCCCGCTGTCATCTCACCTCTCTAGCGTCAGAAATACAACTCTTACAAGCCAACCAACACGAACAGAGAGACCGAACAACAGAAATGAACAGGAAATATGAAGCCGCCACAGGCGGCAGCACCTTTCAGCGGAGACGGCAAAGCGTACAAGGCACACTTCTTCAATGGTTCTTGCAATTGCCACCCTTACCGGTTATACAGCCACAGTGCCGCCCACACCGCGCACCATTCTTCTTGCAGCTGCAGTTCCGGGTGCAGGCGCCGCGGCAGCCGCAGCGCACGGCTGCCTTGCCGCCGCCGGGCTGCGCCGCCATCGCCACATTGAGAGACACCACAGGCACTCCTCGCTGCGCCGTGCCGCTGAAGGTCAGCTCGCTGGCCAGGCTGGGTGGCGCCTTAGATAGCCTGCTGGCCTGATGCATACCCTCCACCACTCCAGCTCCGCTCCGCAGCCGGTACATGGTCACGCCAAAGGGCCGCTTGATCTCCACCACGCGGCACACGATGCGGTTGCGGCCCAGCTGCTTGCCCACTTTGCCGCGCTTCGGCGGCAGCAGCAGCACGTCATC
>NW_005435070.1:1093345-1125399 GCF_000147415.1 Chlorella variabilis
GAGTGCGCGGCGTGAGGGAGGGAAGGAGGGATAGATGGAGAGGAGGGCAGCGCCACCTTGGCCGTGCCGCACCCCCCGTGCTTGCTGCGATGCATCCGGTTGCTGCCTGATGCAGAGCACTCTCCAGTTGGTCTGGCGGCATCATTGCACCCCTTGTATCACTCACATGTGTGTACAGCTTCTCCACACCGCTGAAGCCAGTCGCCCGCTCGTGGTGCTCCTTGATCACTCGGGGCAGCTCCTCGAGCGGCACCACGGGGCACCACCGCCACTCTCCGCTGCGCTTGACGCAGCGGCACAGGATGTCCTGACCGCCAGCGCCCTTCAGCACCTGGAAGAACTGCAGCACCTTCTTGCTGTAGTTCTTGGCGCCGCCCTGCACTGCCGCCCCCCCTCCCGCACCCCGCCGCCGCCGGCCTGAGGGCGCCTGCTGGTCGCCCTGCTTGATCCGGATGATGCCCTCTACATCTGACTTAGTGAGAAACACATTCTTGGCGCCGTTTTGGCGCCGTTCTAAGGCATAAAGGATGACAGGTTGGTTCATAATTTTAAATTTGCGGCAGCTGCGGGGTGCGGGAGGGGAGAAATAGAAGCCTTAGAGACTCTGAAAGGCGAAGGAAAGGGAGGGATCGCGGGAGAGAGCGTGCCTGATGAGCCAGACGAATCGGGGGAGGTGCCACATCAGCGGGCAACACATGGAGTGGCGGCGCAGTCGAAATGGGGGCCGGGCATCCCTGGCTTCAGTCAAAAACATACGCCCCTCATCCCCCTGCCTTTCTGATCGTCTGAACAGCAACCATGGAAGACATCCTGCCGCTCGTCCGCACGGCCAAGCTTCCCAGCCCCGTGCTCAAGCCGGCGGTTCCCCGCGAGGACAGCGCCTCCGCCGAGAGTGTCGTGCAGCAGCAGGATGCAGCGCCGGGCAGCCCGCGCCTTGCCCCCTACCAGGCCCTGCCCGTCACCAAGAGCACCATCATCACCCACAATATCACCCCCGCGCTGCCGGTGCTGGAGCCTGGCGAGCTGGACAAAGAGGTGGGCTGCCAAGCCCGAGTGATCAGCGCTCCCGCCCTCTGCGCCTTCCTGCTGCGGCTGGCGCTGCTGCCAGGGGTGGGGAGGGGGCTGGCCTTGCGACCCGCCGGGGCAGGCTCGGCCGGGGAGCTCCCTGCCAGCGGCAGCGGCGTCGCCTCGCGCCGCCCTCCCTCCCAGCCTGCTGTTCCCCCTCGCTGCCTGCAGGAGCTGGAGGCTCGCATCAACAAGGTGATCGACGACTACAAGGAGAAGCTGCAGCTGCGCACCGACCACCACATGGGGTGAGCCTGCGCTCCTGCCGCGGCGCTGCCCTTCATCCCGCCGCGCGCGGCCGACCCCTCCCCCGCCGCCCTCCCGCGCCCCTGTAGCTACCCCTACAACCTGGACTTTGACTACGGGCCTCTGGAGGGCCTGCAGAAGTACTGCATCAACAACCTGGGGGACCCATTCATCGAGTCAAACTACGGCGTCCACTCGCGCGAGTTTGAGATCGGCGTGCTGCAGGTGGCTGCGCGCTGGGGCCTCGCGCTGGCCGCACGGCGAGCGCGCCTCTCGGCGGCCGGCGGCAGGCAGGGCGGCCAGGCAGGATGCGGGAGGTTGCCGCGCTCTTTGCCGCCGCCTCGCCTGCGCCGCACGCGCTTGAGTGCGCCCCCGCCGCCGCTCCCCCTGCGCGTGTGCAGTGGTTTGCGCGGCTGTGGGAGATTGAGGTGGACGACTTCTGGGGATACATCACCAACTGTGGCACAGGTGCGCCCGCACGCGGCAGCACGCGGCAGCATGTGTGGGGTGGAGCGCTCAGAGGGTTGGAGGGACCTGCCTGCCTGTCTGCCGCCCGCTGCCCGACTGGCCCACCCGCCAAGCCTGTGGGTGCCGTGGGGTGTGCGGTGCGCATGCGCGTGGCGCGTGGCGAGGCTGACGCCGCCGCCGGCTGCCCCGCCGCCGCCGCCGCGCGCCGCAGAGGGCAACCTGCACGGCATCCTGGTGGGGCGCGAGGCGCTGCCGGACGGCATCCTGTACGCCTCGCGCGAGACGCACTACTCCATCTTCAAGGCGGGACGCATGTACCGCATGGATGCCGTCAAGGTGCGGGCGGCGCCGGCGGCGGCTGCCGCGCGTGTGTGGCAGATGGTGTGGTGGCGGTGGCGGGCGCTGGGCGGCCCGTCACGGCTGGCTGGCTTGTGTGCGGCTGGCTGCTGGAGCTGCCTCCTCCGCTGCCAGCACCGCCTGCCAGTTCTCAGGACCCCTGAATGCGCCTGGCCCCTCCCCCCATCACCACCCCCGCCCCCGTCGCCGCCCCGCCCTGCAGGTGGGCACCCTGGACAGCGGCGAGATCGACTACGACGAGCTGCAGGGCCACCTGGCCGCCAACGCCGCCCGCCCCGCCATCATCAACATCAACATCGGCACCACGGTCAAGGGCGCGGTGGACGACCTGGACCGCGTGCTGGACATACTCAAGGCAAGGGGAGCCGCCTGGGGGCTGCTGGCAGGCCGACTGCTGGGGCTGCCGGCTGGCACAGGGCTGGCTGGCAGAGGGCAGCGCAGGGGCTCATTTGGGCGGGCACAGCAAGGGGCAGCGCTGTGCCGCGCCGCACGGGAGCGGATGGGGGAGGCACGGCGGCCGCTGCTGCGCATGCTCCTCGCCTGCCGTTTCTGACACTCACCCCACTGAACTCACTCTCCCTCTGTTTCCTCGCGCCGTGCCCGCGCCGCGCCGCAGGAGACTGGCTACACCGAGGACCGCTTCTTCATCCACTGCGACGGCGCGCTGTTTGGCATGATGGTGCGCCGCCCGCCGCGCTGCGCGCCCCAGGCCCGCCCCAGCCGGGGCGGCCAGCCGTGCAGCCGGCCGTGCCGCTGCTTGGTGCTGCCCCGGTCGCGGGGCGCGACCTCCTCCTGCCCCACACCACACACACACACACAACACACACACACACACGCACGCACACACACACGCGCACCTCCCCTGCAGATCCCCTTTGTCAAGCGCGCCCCCATGGTGACGTTCAAGAAGCCCATCGGATCCATCTCGGTGTCGGGCCACAAGTTTGTGGGGTCCCCCGTGCCCTGCGGCGTCGTCATGACGCGCCTGAGGTGAGCAGCAAGAAGGAAGCAGGACGCAGCGGCGGGCGCCACCCCGCACCCGCCCCGCGCCCGCGCTCCCCCAGCCGCCGGCCGGCCGGTGCGCCTGGCCGCCGCCGCGGGCTGGCAGGTGCTGAGCTGGCGCGCGCTGCTGCCGCCGCGACGTGCCGCCCTGCCCGCAGGTACATCAAGGGCGTCAGCAGCGATGTGGAGTACTTGAACAGCAGGGACGCCACCATCATGGGCTCCCGCAACGGGCACGCGCCCATCTACATGTGGTGAGCAGGCGCAGCGGTACAGGGGTACCGCTGCCGCTGCTGCCTGGTATTTTGTACATGCTGCAGCAGCTGCTGCTGCTGCTGCTGCCACTGTGCAGCGCAGCAGCAACCGTCCGGCGCCTGCTGCTGCTGCCCCATGTGCTGCCTCGGGGGGGCGCCAGGGCCGCATGCATGCACAGCGGGGGGCAGGCTGGCGGGCTCGCTCCGCGGCTGTGTCCCGCGTCCGCCCCCGCCGCCCCGGCCGCTGACCTGCCCCCACTGCGCTTGCCCCCTTCCTGCCTGCAGGTACACCTTCACCCGCAAGGGCTACGAGGGCCTGCGCAAGGATGTGGAGAAGTGCCTGCGCAATGCGCACCTGCTCAAGGTGCGGCCGCCGCCCGCACGCCCGCTCCTGCCGCCCGCCAGCCAGCGCCGCAGCAGCCCTTGCCGCTGCAGCCCGCCAGCCGGCGCTGCGCAGCCCGTGCGCCGGGGGTCGTTGCCGGCGCTCGGGCAGCGGCCCGCCTGCTCCATGTCTGGCCGCACCTCAGCGCTTAGGCATTGCCCTCCCCTGCCCTCCCCTGCCCTCACCCTGCCCTCGCCGTGCCCTCCCCGCAGTCGATGCTGGACACGGCCGGCGTTCGCACGATGCTGAACGAGCTGTCCAGCACGGTGGTGTTTGAGCGGCCGCGGGAGGAGTCGTTTGTGCGCAAGTGGCAGCTGGCGTGCGAGGGCGACATTGCGCACGTCGTGGTTATGCCCAACATCACCATCCGCAAGCTGGAGACGTTTGTGCAGGAGCTGGTGGAGTCGAGGTGGGGGGGTGGTGCTGGGTGGGGCAGGGTGGGACAGAGTGGAGATTAGTTAGAGGAGGCTCAGGCATGGGCGGGTGTGGGATGGGCTGGGGAGGGGGCAGCCGCCCGGCTGGATGGCTGGCTGGGCGTGGTGCTGTGGCGCTCTGCCGCCACGCTTGCGGCCCACCCTCGCCTGCCGCCGCCCCCGCCTCTGTGCGCAGGGCGCGCGTGTCGGTGGCCGAGGCGCTGAAGCTGGCGGAGGATGCGCGGGCGCATGCCGGCGATGAGGAGTGAAGCCGTCGCGCTGCGCCACCGCTGCACCCGCAGTCCTTGGCCACTGGCCTGACTCTGCAGCACCAAGCGCCCTCGGCCTGTTCGAATTGAGGCCTACCAGCAGCATGAGCCTGGCCCGAGGCGCGGCCCCGCCGGCCTCGCAACCCCGCGCAGCGCGCTGCGCTCCACCCGGTGTCTCAGCCATCCAGCAGCCTCGCTGCGCGCCTGCCCTGTGAATGTGTAGCACCCTGCTCTTCATCTCCCCCGAGAGCGCCAGTTTTCAATGAATGAATGCACCCATTGCTTCACCTATCCCTGCCTCGCTGCTTTTCACCCACTCCCCTTCTCGTCAGCCCAGCCGCTACCGCCGCCTGCAGCCCAATTTGATGCCGTCCCAGGCCCCTGCCAGCCAGCTGCACCCTGCCATTTGATGACGATGGGATTGCTCAGCCTCCTGTCCTGTTGACCCACTGTAAAACTGCAAAAGCGCTTCACAGACGGCTCCAGGAAGGGTGGCCGGAAACGGGGTGCCGGGGAACAGGGCAAATGAATGCGAGCAGGGGCAGGCTGAAGAGGGGCACAGAGTAGCAAAGGAAGCCTGGGCAGCTGGCCGCAGGCGGTATACTTGGTGCGGCACAGGAATTCGCAAGCGTTGGGGGAGGGGAAAAGGACAAAGCGCGTCTTTCGACATTTGTAGGACTGAGATTAGGATTGCTCGCTGGCGGGGCAGGGCAAGGGCAGGGTAGGGCAAGGGCAGAGAGGGACTGCTACAGTGCGATACTGGTATGCCACATCGGCGGGAGGGCGGCCGGGCCGGCCCTGGCGGGTGTCGTCATCTCGTGATGTTGCGCCTCTGCATCGGCGCTGCTGGAAGCTGGAAGCTGGAAACAAGGGGTGGTACGCTGGGCTGGAGCGGGGGGTGGTGTGCCGGGGGGGTGGGGGCACACGCTCGCGTGCCGCGTCGGGCGGGCGGGCGCTCGTGGCGAGCGCCTGCCCCCCGCCCTCTCTCTCCTAGTATACACCTAGTATACAAGGTCAAGGTAGCTGTTGCGGTCGGGGGGGGACAGCGAGCGGCGCAGGTCGGAGTCCATGCCGGCCATGCCCAGCGCCGAGAAGCGCGGGCTCATCTCCTCGTCCATGGACCGCTCGTAGTTCTCTCGTATCGTCAGCTGCTGCGGCGTGAGCGCAAACTGCTGCACCTTGGGGCTGCGCCCGCTGATGAAGTGGCCGGGGGGCAGCTCCAGCCACTGCACGGCGCGGCGGCAGCGGTGGGCAGGGTCGGGGGCGGCGCGGCGAGCGAGGCGTGGCGCAGGGCTGCCAGCAGGCGGGTCCAGCACGCAGCCTGCTGCACTGGTCCCCTCCCAGCAGCAGGCTACGCAAAGGCATCCCTGCCCCCATCCCCATGCAGGCCTGGCCGCCGCACCTGGACGCGCTCCTGGACGGCCCCCTCGTCCGCCGGCAGCGGGGGCTGGCTGTTGGACAGGCGCAGCGCGCCGTCCTCCGCCAGATCGTAGAAGAGCGGCTCGCTGCCGCTGCTGTCGCGCGCCGCAAACACGCAGCGCTTGTCGCCGTCAAACAGCGCAAACGAGTACTGGCCCTGCGCGGGGGCAGGGGCGGGGGCAGGGCAGGGGCCAGAGGGGAAGGGCACGGTCGGGGCTGGCCGGCAGGCAGCGCGCGAAGCGGCGGGGCGGGGCAGCCAGCACACAGGGCATGCGCAGGCCGGCGGTGTGCAGGCTGGGGCGCCGGCGCGGGCGGGCACCCAGCACCCACCTGCAGCTCCGACAGCAGCACCAGCAGGTCCCCGCCTCGCTCCTTGGCCTCCTTGAGGTACATGCGCAGGATGGTCTCGGCCGCCAGCTGGCGAGGGTCGGCGCGCGCCGCCAGGATGGATGACGGGCTGCCGGGCCCCTCAGCAAACGAGTCGTTGGTGTAGCGGTCGGCCAGCTCGTCCAGGTTGGCAAGGTGTCCGCTGCAGGGGGCAGGTGTGTGTGTGTGTGTGTGTGTGAGAGTGTGTGAGATGGCAGCAGGCGTTGCGTTAAGGGGTTGCACAGCGAGGCGGGACGGGGGTGCAACCCGCTGCGGCGGCGCCTGGCCGCAGTGCGCGAGGTTTTCCGGTCTGCAAGCGGCGCCGCAGGCCCTGTGTTGCTGTCCTGGCCGGCTGCGGGGCGGCTGCCGGGCGCGCGAGGCCGGGCGCTGGGTTCTGCGCTCACCTGAAGACGCAGGCGGTGCGGGTCGCGGGCTCGTAGTGCACGTTGGGCTGCAGGTGGTGCAGGCCCAGCCCCGCCACCTCGCACAGCCCGAAGCGCACTACCAGGCAGGCTCCGCCGGCCAGCGCGAAGTTGGCGGCGCTGCCGGCCACGGCGCCTGCCGTGAGCGGGGAGAGGGCGGCAGTGAGCGGGGACGGCGCCGCCGCGGGGGACTTGCCCAGGGAGCCCTCGCGGTCAGAGCCGCTGGAGCTCCTGCATTGCGGTAGGGGTGGTGGTGGGCGGCTGTGAGGCCAGGTTGCAGCGGCAGGCGAGCGTGGGTAATGCCGGTCTGAGTTGAGGTTTGCAGGCACGCGACCGCCGCCTCTCGCACCTCAGCAACGCTTTGACGCGCTCCCCGCCAGTGTCGCTGGAGCTCCCGGAGGAGAGCCTCTGGAACAGGCCGCCCAGGCGCCCGCGGGGCGGCGAATAGAGCACGAAGCTGCCGGGAGCTAACCTGGAGTCCTCAGACATTGGCCTGGGGGAGTGGAGTGGCGGGAGGAGCCCGGGGCGCCCTCACACGGGAAAAACTGGGGCGGTGGAAAACACGGTGATGGCGCATTTTGATGCCGCCTGCCGGGCCCCCCGCACCCCATCTCCCCCTGCCCGATCGCCATGGCTCTGGCAGCTTTCGCCAAGAAGGCTGTGGGCGGCCTGGGCCTGCGCTGCGGCGCGCCCCTGCTGGCCGACAGCAGCTCGACGCTGCGGTCGCTGGCGGTGCGGGGGTATGCCACAGGTGGGTGACGGGGTGCGATCACCGGCCAGCGCACCCAATGCGGGCCCCTTGGAGGCAGACAGGCGATAAGGGGGTGGGAGGATTGCCGCTTGCTGCAGTGCTGGAGGGCCTCAAGTACTCCGAGGACCACGAGTGGGTGAAGCTGGAGGGGGACACCGCGGTTGTGGGCATTACCGACTTTGCCCAGGTGCGTGGGCGGGCGGGCGGCAGCGGCGGGCGGGTGGGCGCTTCGGCCAGCTCTGCTGCAGGCTTGCTCAGCAGCGCAGCCCTCCTCTCCTGCCTGGCCGCTGCAGGAGGAGCTGGGCGACCTGGTGTATGTGGAGCTGCCAGAGGTGGGGTCCACCGTGACTGCGGGCGAGCGGTTTAGTGTGGTGGAGTCGGTCAAGGTGCGGCACAGCTGTGTGCTGCCACCCCTGCTGCCCGCAACCCTGCCTCGCTGCATGCCTGTTGTGAGGCTTTGGTTGTGCATGGAATCGGGCAGTCCTTTGCAAGGCAGAGGGAGCAGCTTGCAAGTTCAGTGGCGTGCGCATGCATGCCACGTTCGCCGCGTGCCGGGCGGGCGACAACCACCCATCCGCGCGCGCTTCGATGCCTGGGCCTGCAGGCGGCCAGCGACGTCATCTCCCCAGTCACGGGTGAGGTGACCGAGGTGAACAGCGCGCTGTCTGACGACTCCTCCAAGGTGGGTGGCGGCCGGCTGGCTGGCTGGCTGGCTGGCTGGGCGCAGGTGGCTCACTGGCATGGTGGTCCCTGTGCCGGCATGCAGTTCATGCATGCATGCATGCAGCGCTGTGCGAGAAGCACCAAGGCAGCCTGGCGCACCGCATGCTGCACTGCATGCATTCATCCATCTTGCCCCAGCGACACCGACAGCACCCGCGCCTCCCGCACTTGGCTTGCCGTCTTGGTTGCAGGTGAACACCGACCCCTTCGGCGAGGGCTGGATGGTGAAGGTCAAGCTGGCAGATGCGTCGCAGCTGGATGGGTTGATGGACTCCAATGGCTACACAGACTTCTGCAAGTGATGGGCTGCTGAGCTGGACGACCGGGGGTGGCTTGTGGAGCGCAGCGGCGCCAAACCCCGCTCCTTGGTCGGCCCGCCCCGTCCCCGCCTGCGCCCCGCTGCTAGCTGTGCTCTACTCCTCTTTTTTCTCTGTGCTGCATCTGCTCTCTCTGCCCTGCACACTGCAACAATCCCGCCATTCATCTCCTCCGCCGTTTCCACTATTTTTCGCTCGGCACTGACGTGCCTTGGCCGCGGCAGCGGGCTAGCCGTTGAGTGTAAGGTTGGCTGCCATGAGGCGGTTGACAGTGGCTTCCGGTTTAAAGTGATTCTGTAAGGTTGAGTGGGCCAGGCACGACGAAGGACGGCGGCGCCGGCGCCCGACAGCCTGGCGGCGGGGGTTCTTTGCTCCGCCGGGCGACTTGGCCGCCCATTGCTTTCGGAGTGCTCTTTCACCTCACATTGCCTGCAGCTTGCTGCAGCCTCCTGTTGAAGCCACAACTGGGTTGTGTGGCGGGGGCCGCCTCAGCTTACGGCGGGGCTCCGGCGGGTTCTTCAGCGACCTTTTGGCGTTGCGACTGCTGTGAATTGAGTGTAGAAGAGGCTGCGCGGTGAATAGCTCCCCGCCCACCACCTCGCATCGAGCAGCGACTCGATCGCTGACCGGCCCCTGGAGGCCAGAACTGTGCCTGCGTGAGCAGCTGGAGGCAGGAAGCTGCAAACTGAATAAATCATCCAGCCCCTGCACGCCAACCGTCGCGCGGCGCCACCGCCTCTCTGCGGTTGCAGGGCGACTCAAAAGAGCCGCCAAGATGAGCTGCCACAGTGAGACGTCCATACCCAAGCTGCCAGGCTACAGCGTCTGCGAGCCAGTAAGCCGAGGGGCATGCCCCCAGCAGCTTGAAGCTTTTTCTGCGCTAATTCAAGACTAACCACTCAGTGCCGTTCCGCCCGCCCCTGATGGTGCAGGCGACAGGAGGGCGCCCCAAGTCGCAGACCCTGCAGTATCGCAACGGCTACGCAGTGCCGCTGCCGTTGCGCAAGGGGGAGGAGGAGGCGATGGCGGCGGTGGCAAACAAGTTTGAGGAGATGTGGACGGTGCCGGCGGCGCAGCCTGGCGCGCCAGCCGGCAGTGCTGCCCCCACTTTCGAGCCCAAGTATGTGGCGCTTGAAAAGAAGGTGAGCAGCAAGTGCCATTTATCAGCAATCGCACAGGCGACATAGAAGTGGCACACAAGATACACGAGAAATGCAGCGCTGCAAAGCGACTGCGCATGCTCTTCTAGGTGTGCCTGAGCCAGGTGCCCCCTCCCCTCCCTGGCCGCTGCCGCGCCCCACCCCGCCAGGTGCTGCGCTTCTACGGCTGGTTTGGCGAGCCGGTGTCGGACAGCCCGCTGGAGTCGTGGCGTGTGCGCAGGGTGGAGGTGCTGCTGTACCTGGAGGACAAGACGGTGCAGGTCACCGAGCCGCCTGCGCCCAACAGCGGCATCATGCAGGTGGCTGCGCAGGGCAGGGCTTGGAGCTGGCTGGGCTCGGGCTGGGCCAGCTGGCACAGAGCAGGCACCTGTGATGGCGGCCAGCACAGCAATAGGCCTGCTTGCCTCCCTTGCACACCACAGCATCAACGCTGCCTGCCTGCCTGCCTGCCTGCACGGGTTGCAGGGCACGCTGGTGCGGAGGCACAAGCTGCCCAAGGAGGGAGGCGGCTTCCTGGGCCTGGCCGACATGGCGGTGGGGCAGAGCGTCAAGGTGTATGGAAAGTAAGCCCGGACCGAGCGCCTGCTGCTTTCTTGCTGCCAGGCCACTTGCCATGCTGGCTGGCGCGCGCGTCAGCAAACGCCCACCAGCCTGGCAGGCCTCACCCGCGCTGCTGCTGGGCCTGCTGCCCCTGGGCGCAGGGAGGTGCACATTGTGGATGCGGATGCCTTCACCCGCGAGCATGCCGCGCAGCACGGCATCCAGCTGGCGCCGGCGCAGCCCTGCCCCGTGTCGCCCATCGAGGAGGTGCTGGCAGCCAAGTCCAAGCCCTCGGGTGCGTCGTGGGTGGCAGCCCCCTGCTGGCGCCCTGAGGCTCTGCCGCATTCAGCAGGGCTCCGCCATCCATATCGAGCTCCTCCCGCTCAGCGCCGTCCCTGTTGCCTGCCCCCCTGCCGCAGGCCTGAGCCGCGCCGACCCCGACTCCCCCTCCAAGTTTGCCGAGGCGCTGCTGGGGCGGGAGTACAACAGCAAGAGCCTGCAGCAGTTCCTGCAGCACGGCGGCGAGGTGCTGCGCTTCTATGTCCTGTGGGACGACAGGCAGGCGCAGTTTGGGGACAGGTGCGTGGCTGGGCGTGGCAGGCAGGGGGAGGCGGGGGCCCCAGGAGCCTGCATGTGGTCCTCAGCCTCGGGAGGGGCTGCCCCTCAGGGGGGGGTGCCTGGGGGGGGCCCCTGCCCGCAGGCACCTTTACAAGGTGCATATTTTGGGGGGGATTTAACGGGGAACAAATTTTTAGTGCCCCCCCCCCCCCCCCGACCCATTGGGGTGCATGGCAGAGCCCCCCACTGCTGCCCGCTGTGCTGTGCCGGAGCGCACGTGCCACGTGCCGCCTAGCCCACCTGCCCCGCCCTGCCACGCCCGCAGGCGGAGATCATGGAAGTGTTTGAGCCCAACAGCGGCCGCACCGGCTTCCCCACCTTCCTCAAGCGCGGCCCACTGCCGCGGGTGGCGGTGGGCGGCGCGCTGCCGGGCCAGAACCGGCTGGCCGCCGACCAGTGCTATGCGCCGGGGGACCTGCGCATCGGCGCCACGCTGGGCGTGCTGGGCCGCCAGCTGTACATCTACGACTGCGACGATGCCACCCGCAAGTGGTACACGGTGTGTGGGTGGGGTTGTGGGGCAGGCGTGGCTGCAGGCTGCAAGGCGGTGCCTCTGTGTATGCCGCCCGGCTGTCGCCAGCTGCGGCCGCGCTCCTGCTTGCCAGCCGCCCTGGCTGGCTGCTGCGCCATGCGCGGCGGCCCCCGCCGACCACGCGCCCGCCTGCTTGCCTGGGCGCCTGCCTGCCTGCCCCCGCAGGAGCACCTGGGCTTCGCCCCCGAGCTGCTGGCGCCCATCGACGTCAGCGAGCCTGCAAAGGTGCTGCCTGTGCCGGAGCTGCCGCCCGCCCGGCACGGGCTGGGCATCGGCAGCCCCGAGGACACGCTGCAGAACTGCCTGCGCCTGGTGCCCAAGCCGCCCAAGCGCGACCACTACCGCTGGCAGACGCTGGTGAGGAGGCGGCAGGGGAGGCGGCGGCTGCGGTTCCTGTGCAGGAGGCGATGCCCGGTGCAGCGACTTCACAGGGGCAGGCTGCCTCCTGGCTGGCACTCACACTCACCAGGGTCTGCGCTTCTAAGCTGCCTGCCTTCGTGTCATCCGGCCTGCCTGCCTGCCTGGTCACAGGATACCGTTGTGCTGCGGTATGAGGCGGTACTGGAGCCTGCCGAGGGGCGCAAGCTGATCAACATCGACCGTGAGCGCCGCTTCGTGCTTTCCTTCTTCATGTCGGGTGCGCCTGCTGGCCCTCTGCCCGCCGCTTGCGGCTGGGAGGCGCGATGCATCAATTGAGTGCACGTCTTTGCCAGGCATAGGCTGTGCCAATGTCGTGTAACGTCGTCCTCTGTGCGCGTGGCCTGCCCCCTGCAGACCAGACGCTGTCTGTGTTTGAGCCGCCCCAGCCCAACACGGGCCTGCCGGGCGGCAAGTTTTTGGAGCGGGCCAAGGTGTACAAGCCGGGCAGCAAGCTGGTGGGTGGCGGCCGGGCATACGCGCTGCTTGCGCACACACGTAACACACACACCAGCAAGCAGCAGCGGGCCGCGCAGGACCAGCGAAAAGGGACGCCTGCCGAGGCGGCGGTTGGGTGGCGGTTGGGTGCTGGGGGCGGCGCGCCTGAGCTCGCCAGCACTGCCGCCCGCACACGCCGCCGCTGCAGGCGTGGTACACGGAGGCGGAGATGAAGGTGGGCACGGTGCTGGACCTGCACGGCCGCCGCTTCCGCCTGGTGGGCGCAGACGCCTTCACCGAGCAGTTCACCAGGGAGCGCCTGGACGGGGCAGCGGCGCCGCAGTGAGGCAGCACGGGGCTGGCGGCGACTTGGAGCGACTAGGCCCAGCTTGTGGTGTTTGAGCTGTGTTGGTTTGTGCGGGTGCTTTGGTATGGCGAGGGTGCAACGCCGGTGTTACACGTCAATACAGGCAGTCTGGGCACACCAATTTGCAAAAGGGGCCTGCACCCCACGGCAGCAAGGCGCCACGCGGCGGCCTGGCAGGGAGAATGCGATGTGCAGATGAATCCGGTGTGAGGCTCTACGACGGCTCTGCAACTGGCGGAAGAGTATGAAAGCAATGAGCAAGAGGATTGAGGGGGGCGCAACATGGGGCATGGCCCAATGGGGACTCAACAATAGAGAGTGCATGAACAGGCGTGGGCTTGCTGCCGGGTCGGGTACAGGAAACACACAGCACAGGGGAGACGATTTAATCATTAGTGCATAAGGGGGGTAGACGAGGGGAGGTACACAAGACAGAGGAGTTTGTGGGGTGGGCAGGGCAGAACAGAGCAACAAACGGAGGAGATGGGAAGCAGACAACAGGAGCTAGGCAGGGTGAGAACAGGACACAGGCAAGGGAACCGAGACCTTGAAGAAGCAGCAAAGCAAAGCAGTGCACAGGGGCATGCCTGGCACACTGGCTGGTGTACAGGGTTATTCAAGCTGGATAATGGGAGCTTTGTGTTTGTGTATGTCAATGGGCATGGGCGTTGTGTGTGTGTTCCGGAGAGGTGTGCATGAAAGAGATGTGCATGAAAGACGCATGGATGCGGGGCACCAGCAATCGGTGCCTGCAGGCCTGCGTGCCTGCAACTTTAGCTCGTCAGCGCCTGCAGGCGCTTCAGCGGCTGCGCGGCGCGGGCGCCTCCTGGGCCACCTCCATTGGCTCCCCCTCCGGCAGGTGCCCCTCGCGCTGCAGCCGTAGCATCTCCGCGCGCTGCGCCTCAGCCTGCGTGCGGCGGCACGAGGGAGGGCGGGAGCAGGAGTGAGGCGCCGCTGCGAGGACGCACGCTGCGCTGGGTGCTGCTACCGGGACGCACGCTCTTCGCTCTCCTGCCACCCCTCCCCATCCGCCGCTACCCCGCGCGGCTGCCTGGCCCCCACCTGCGCCACGCTCTTCTGCTTCATCTTGGACTTGGCGGCGGACAGGCGGTTGGCCATGATGCGGCGGGCGCGCTTGGGGTCGATGGAGGGGTCCTGCACAGCGCAGCGCAGCATGCACAGCATGCACACAGCGCTCAGCTACCGCAGTAAAGCAGAGGAGCGGCTCGAGTGTGCGGCGAGGCAAGAGCAGAAGCAATCGTGGCTGCGGCAGCCCGGGCGCCGACGCGCCGTGCGCCTGGCTGGGCGAGGCGGCTCACCAGGCGTGGGTCGATGGCAGGCTGGCGCCCGCCCTTGCCCTTGCGCAGGTGCGGCGGCGTGAGGAACTGGAGGTGCGGCACGTTGTAGCGCTCCAGCTCGCCGCTGCCGCCGGCATGGGAGGCGGCGCCACGGGTGGCGGCGCCTGCATGGGGAGCCAGAGCAACAAGCGCGGTCCAAGTGAGCGGGGTGCCTCGATCCGCGCGGTTGCCGAGGCGCATGGGCAGAATGGCGCAACAAGGCAGCACAGTGCAGTGCAGGTGAAGCCCTGTGCCTCGCCTGTGGCCAGGTCGCTGTGCGAGTGGGAGCGGGGCATGGCCCTGCTGCGCCCCGACGCCCTCCTGCGCGGGGCTGGGGCCGGGGAGCCGCTGCTCGCCTCGCTCAGGCTGCGTGAGGGGGATGGGGAGGAAGAGGGCAGGGCAGCGCAGCATGGGACCGGTGGGACCTGTGGGAAAGGTAAGAGTAAGGGGCCTGGCAAGCATGGGGCTGCGGCAGGACGAGGCACCCCAGGCGGATCCCGGTCACGGCGGGCAGTAGGGCGGGGAGCGCAGCGCACCTGAGGTGAAGGTTGGGCATGGATGCGATGCGCGGGTAGGCGGCACTGCCCCCGCCGGTGGGCAGGCCTTGCAGGGAGGAGGCGGAGGAGGCGGTGGGGGAGGCGGCCTCGCTGTTGCTGCTGCTGCCGCCGGCGTCAGTGGTGGCCACGGGGCTGCACCACGGGTGGCAGAAGGGCTAAAATATTAGTTTCGTTTCAAACCAAAAACTCAAGCACTGTTCTCTAAAGGGGGGCAGGTGAGTAGCAGGTGGCGATCGTGCCCCAGCAGCAGAGTGAAAGCGGAGCAAAGCAGCACTGCAGCATGGCAGGCAGGCAGGCAGGCAGGCAGCCCCAGCTCACCTGCCGGGCAGCTTGAGCTTGGAGAGCGGCTCCGGAGGCGCCGCCGCCGGCGTGGGAGCGGGGCTGGGGGCTGGGGCGGACACCGGCACAAACATCGACGCGGGCGAGGGCGCCGGCAGGGTGAATGCCGGGGTCCCCAGGCTGTCTGCCCCCATGGAAACGCCCGGCAGCGGCGCCGCCAGCTGCAGCTGCGCCAGCGCCAGCTCCGCCTCCTCGGGGATGGCGGGGAAGGAGGAGGAGGTTGCCTGCCAGGCGGCGGGCGTGCCGGGGGACGGCGCCGGCGGCGAGTTGTGCCAGCCGTCTCCCGCGTCCAGCAGCAGGCTGTCCAAGGACTGTCCCGGCAGGATGAAGTCCACAGAGCTCTCCAGCTCGCGCAGCAGGTCGCGGGCGCTGGCCGCCTGCGGCCCCTGCGGCACCATCAGGCTGGCGGGCTGCGGCGCGCCGGGGTGGGGCGCGGGCGCCGAGGCGTGGGCCGGGTTGCGCGCGACGCCGGGCGGCGAGGTGGTGGAGGCGGCCTGGGGCCCTCCCTGCGGCTCCGGGTCGTCCACCAGAAAGATGGCGGGGTCGCAGGCGGCGCCCGCGTCCTCGCTGCTGCCCAGGAAGGCGGGGGCGCCGCCGCCTGGCGCCGACGCGGCGAGCAGGTCGGACTCGAGCAGGGTGCCGCTGAAGGCGCCGGGCATCAGGCTGCTGCTCCTCATGGGAGAGCTCGGCGCGTGGCCTGGCAGGGATCTGCAGGGAGGGGCCACCACGCGGGTGCTCAGGCCACGGGCTGCGCCTGCGGCCGCTCCTGTCCCAGGGCGCTCCTGTCCCAGGGCGCTGGCGCAGAGCTGTGTGCGGCGGCGGCGTAGGCGCTGGGCCCAAGGCCTATGCGGAGGCCGCTCAGGCGGCGGGCCGCGGCCCGATCGAAGCGTCTGACCTCTCTGCGGCTACCAACTACGGCTGCCAACTGCCCAGAGGGCTGGACCCAATTGGCTTGGGCTCGACTTTGCCGGGGGTGGACTGAGCGGGTTGGACGCGCCGGCAAGTGATTGGGTCTGCCTTTGCCCACCTCTGAAAGCGTGTGGAGTCGAGGCAGGCGGGGCTCCGGGTGCCTTTGTACTTTGATCAGCTTCGCCCTGGATGGGATGACTGCAGGGGCCTGCAGGGTGGTGCCAAGAGCAATTGGGAGGGTGCACAGGCGCCAGATCCAGGCGCTCTCGGATTGTGCAATCCTTACACCTGCCGGCAAGTACTGCAGGCAATGCTACGCGCTGGATCGGGGCTGCGGGCCGCCTGGCGCACCAGCCAAAGTGATCCTGAATGGCGGGGCGTGTCCCAATGCCCACGGCACGCCCACAGACGCACCCACCTGGCCAAAGGCACTGCGAGGGCAAGCTCCCTTCGTCTCCTACGCCCAGCCACCCGCTCAAGGCCCGCCGAAAGTGAGAAGGGGCGACAGGAGATGGCCAGCCACGAAGGAGCGGTGGAATATTGGAACAAGGGTGTTGAATCAGAAGAAGCTCTGCCATGCTACGAGTGCTGCGCCAGGTGGCGGCTGACCAACGCCTGCGGCACGGGGCGTGGGGGGTCCCTAGGATTGTCCTAGAGCAGCCTCGACTCTACAGCAGCACTGCCCTACCATTACAATGTCATCCTACGCAAATGGCACAGGAATAGCTTTGCAGGTGGCGATCTGGGGGCAGCAGCAACCCGTGTCGCTAACAAACAACCAACTACAGGGCCCCCTATATGGTACACTAGCACCGATCCAGCACCGCACGCCATTGTGCAGGATGTGCAGGCGTGGTGTGGTCCAACGCCCCGGCGGCGTGCCCCTACTGCAGCCCCGAGAAGCGCGCCACCGCCTTCTTCCCCTCCGTCACCGCGTGGCGGCCTAGCTCGCCGGGCACCACCAGCTTCACAGCCGTCTGCAGGTCAGGCAGGCAGGCAGAGGAGGCACGGAGCAGGTGCACCTGCTGCTCAGCAGGCAGCGCTAGTGGCCGGCAGCAGCGGCTGCGCGAGCCCGTCGGCCACAGCGCTGCTCACAGCCATATGGATGCATCGCAGCCAGCCTCCCCGCTCCCGCGGCAGGCCCCCGGCCACTTGCCTGCACCTCGCGCGCCGTCAGCGTCTTGTGTTTGCCGTGGCGAGTGAGGTGGGAGGCCTCGGCGGCCACCCGATCAAAGGCATCCACCATGAAGGATTGCATCACCTGCGGTACACAGACGCAAGCAGGCGGTACGGCCATACGCTGGATGGAGGCTGATCAGGGCAGAGGCTGCACTAGTGCAAGGGCAGGCGGCCCATCCGCAGGCAGGCAAGGAAAGACAAGGCGAGGCAAAGACAAGGCAAGGCAGGCCAGTGTCGGAAGAACCAGGAAACAGGCTGTCAGCCAGCTGGCGTGCTTGCCGGCCGCGTGGCAGCTGCTAGCGCGGCCCACCTCCATTGCGCGGGAGGAGATGTTGAGCCCGGGGTGCACCTGCTGCAGCACGCGGTGCACGTACCGCTTGTAGCTCTCCTCCCTGCCCTTGCCGCCGCCGCGCCTCTGCGCCTGCAGGGAGCGGGGGCAGCGCGCGGGCGTGGAGGCGGGAGAGGACGGGGTGAGATGCCAGCAGCGGCAGGTGCACAGCAAGGCACCGAGGCAGGGTAGCTTGCTGGGCCCTGCGCCCGAGGCCCCGCTGGCTGGCCACGCCGCCCACCTTCTTGCCTCCCTTCTTGCCCACACCGCCCTTGGCCGCCGGCGCCTGGGCTGCTGGCACCTTAGTGGCGGTGCGGGGGCGCTCCTCAGCCTGCATGGCAGCAGGAGGTGGCAGGGATGTCAGCTGGTGGTGTCAGTGTGAAGGCGATCCGAGTCTGCTGAGGCTGCGGCTCCGCAGTGCAGCCAACAGCGCCAACCAGTGCTGCCTGGGCCCCGCAGTGCAGCCAACAGCGCCAACCAGCGCTGCCTGGGCACCGCAGCCCAGCCCAGGCAGCGCGGGGTGGCGCCGCGAGTCACCTGGGCGCGCCCGCCGCCCAGCACGCTGCGCAGGATGGTGCCCACCGCCCCGGCGGCGCCCAACACAGCCTCGCGTGCGGCGCTGGGCTGAGCTGGCTCGGCTGCTTGCCCCTCCTCCCCCTCAGCCATCTCCTGCTCCTCCTCTTCTCCCTCCACCTCTTCCAGCTCCTCCTCCTGCTTCAGTGGGCAGCAGGCAGCACCCAGGGCAGGCGCCACACGGGGCTCAGGCCTCACCAGGCCCAGGCCGACGCCCACGCAAGCTGGCGCATCGCTGCCGGCGCTAGGGACACCTCATGCCCCCAGCTGGCACAGCGCCTTGCGGCTACATCCACATGCCACGGCTGCCACCCTCCCGCACCTGCGCCCCCGCCACTTCCTCCTCCATCCCCTCCCCTCCCTCTGCCGGCGCCGCCTCCTCCTCCTCGGCAGCAGCCTGGGCTGGCGCCTCGGCTGCCACGGCCCGCTCCGGCTGAGAAGCAAACAGGCGACCACGGCGGGTGGCCCTGCCGCCGCCAGGCAGTCCAGCGGGCACCGGCTCTGTCGCCGCCGCTGCCACGTCCACGCCGGGCGCCTTGCGCTTGCGGCGGGTGGAGGGGCTGACAAGGGCGGCCGCCTCCGCCGGCGGCTTCTCCTGCGCCTCCTCCTGCTGCGCCTCCTCCTGCTCCGCCACCTCCGCCGCCGCCTCCTGGCTTGCCAGGCCTGCCCCGCGGCCAGTCGGCATCAGCAGATCCTCGGGAGTGGCCTCCAGCGCCGCCAGGTCCTCAGGCGGCGGGTAGAGCTGCGGCGGGGGGCGGGCAGGCAGCAGCAGGCATCACAGTGGAGGCCGCGAGCGCAGCAGAGGTGGGCGCGTGTTGTTGCGGGCGAGCCTTGCACTGATGGCGCGCAGAGGCGCAGAGGCGAATGGAAGCAGCGTCAGCGCTCACCGCGGCAGCTGCCAGCGGCGGCATCGCGGGCAGCAGGCACCCGACCCGCCCCACCTCTGGCTCCGCATGCCCCTCCTCCTCGCCCGCGGGCTGCCCTTTTCCCTCCTCCTCCGCCTCTTCCTCCCCATGAGCCAGGTCCTCGGCCTCTGCCTCCGCCTCCTCCTGCCCCTCCTGCCCAATCTCCTTCATCGCCTCCTCCAGAACGGCGCTGGGCACGCGCGGCTCCAGCGCCTCGCCCGGCGGCATGCCTGCGGGGCCAGGCGGGGGAGGGGAGCAGCCTCAAGACACAGGGTGGCCTGGGCCTGGGCGGGGCGGGCCCCCGCTGGCATGCGGGCCTGGCCCTGCTGGGAGCTGGGGCTGGGCTGGTGCTGGCACGGCTGCGCCCAGCCAGGCGGGCCAGGCCCCACCTGTCGCAACCGCCTCGGCGTGGAAGCGGGGCTGGGACCGGGTGCGGGTGCTGCGGCGGGCCGGCGCCGCCTGGCTGCCGCCGGGCGGCTGCTCGGGCTGCACCGCCACCTGCACCTCCCCTCCCTCCTCCTCTCCCTCCCCCTCCATGCCCGAGGGCTCCGGCGCGGTGCCGCCCTCCACCACCACACGCTTCCAGGTCCTGCGCTGGGCCGAGGTGCATGCAAAGCAGGCACAGCATGCGGCTGGGACTCGCCAGCCAGCAGCACGCGAGCCACAGGCAGGGCGAGCTGCGCATGCCGCCGGGCAGCGCCCCGCCGGCCCGCAGCCGGCATGCCTGTGTGCGCCGCCGGGCGTGCCCGCCATGGCTTCCAGATCCCGCTCCATGGCTTGCTTGAGCTCGGCATCCATGCGGCGCGTCACTCTGCGGGGAGGGGCCAAGGGCACAGCAGGGCCGGCCTGGGAGTGGGAGATGCCAGGGTGTGCACACGTGCCACGGGAGGGTAGGGGCAGCACCGCCCTGGGCCAGCCGTGCCTGGAGGGTGTGGCTGCTGGCCCCCGTTTGCCGCCATGCAGCTGCGAATTGAAGAGGCTGGGGAAGCAGGGAGGCCAGCCCCAGAAGAAGGACAGACCTCCGGGATGGCGCCGCCGCCTCCTCCTCTCCCTCTGCCGTCGCCTCCTCTCCCTCTGCCGCCGTCGCCCGCTCGGCCTCCTCCTCCTCCTGCCTCTGCGCGGCGTGGCGCCGCCCTCGCCCCTTGCGCACCACCGCCACCTTCTTCACCACCTCCTGCACCTCCCTGCTGGGGAGGCGGGCGGGCAGGCAGGAGGGCGGGCGGAGGGGCCCGTGGGCCAGGGCGGGCCAACTCCCAGGGTGCAGCTTGCGTGTGGCAGCATGCGGCTCCCCAGCATCTGCAGGCATGCGGTTGCCCAGCGTGCTGCAGACGCTGGCTGCTGCTGGGCTGGCCAGCGTGCTCCCCACCGTGCTGCAGACTACTCACCAGCGTGCTGCTCCCCAGCGTGCTGCAGGGCTGGCCAGCGAGGCCCCTTGCCTGACTTGGTGGATCTCCACATGGTCGCCGGCGTGAGTGTCCTCCTCCTGGGTCGTGTGCTCCACGAGCTGCGGGCAGGCAGGGCGCAACAGCCGGTGGTTCCACTTCCAGAAGGCGTGCCCAGCCAAGGCGGCGAGCAGGGCGGCTGGAGCGACCCGGGGAGGGGCGCCGCACCTTGGTCTTCCTGGTCTGCGCGCGGCCGCGAGTGTTGCGCCCAGTGGGCACGGCCGGCAGGGCTGCCTCCTGGCTGGGCACCAGCTCGTAGCTCATAGTGCCAAGCTGCGGGCGATGGTGCAGCGGTGGGGGTGGGGTTGTTGGCGGCCGCGTGAAGCCGGCCGCAGCGACAAGGTTAGCTGTGGGCTGTGGGCCAGCTGGCAGGGGCGTCCACCGGCCAGGCCTGGACGTGGGGCAGCCTGTGGGGGCAGGCGCCGGCGTCCGAGGGCGCTGGGAGCAACTGGGAGCAACGCACACAAGGACAGGCTGGCTGAACGTCTCACCCACCTTGTGGAGGTCTAGTTTGGTCTGCGAGTACAGTGGAGCGGATCAGGGGTCCGCAAGGGGTGAGAGGAGAGCTCCATGTGAGGGCGCCCAGAATCCGCGCCCCGCTGGCGGCGCAGCACACACGCCATCACGATAGCCCCTCCCACCGCCTGCTACCGGCTGTAAATACCCAGCGTCATGGTGTAGCTGCTGCCTGGGACTCGCACTGCGGGTACCGAGGTGCTCCTGCTGAGCTCTGTGCAGGCGCGCTGTTCGCCTTCCGAGCTCCCCGCTTCAGCAGCTTGTGGGGACGAGCAAGTCAAGCTGGCGGCTGCCACCACGCTGGTGCCAGGGGGAGGCCTAGCGCCCTTCAAGCTTGGTGCGTGTGTTGCCATTCAACAGCCCCGCTAGAGGCAGCGGCGTCGCTGATCACCCGTGCAACATAGAGGTCCAATGCGCTGCTCGGATGTCGCCCCTGCAGGCCAGAGCCTGGCTGAGGTGCTGCAGCTGGTGCGCTCACACCGCAACAGCTTTCGGCTGGTGGAGGTCAAGTATGCCTCCTCCCAGCAGGTGAGGCCCCTGATCAGGCCACGCTCAGCTGAAATCAGCAGGACAGGGCCTTGGCTGGCGTTGCTGGGCGGGTGGCACCGCCGCCTGCGCCCACCCCCACCCCCTGCCGCCTTTGCCCTCCCCTTTGCGCAGGGCCAGCCCGCCCAGCAGGCTGCCGACATAGCCGTCTGCTTCCCGGAGCACGACTTCCACCTGCTGTTTGACGGCCGCCAGCAGCGGCTGCGGCTGGTGGAGGTGCATGACACCACCCGCCTGCAGGTGCGCCGCCGTCTCCGCTTGCCGCCTCCCGGCTGTGCCGCCGTCGCTGCGGCAGCGCAGGGTGCCTGCCTGGGGCAGCACGGCGTCTGTGGGATGCTGTTGGGGCAGCAGATCGAGGCCCCCCCAGCTCCAGCAGCGCCCCCGCCACGCCCGCCTGCCCGCCTGCCCGCCGCAGATCCGGATTGGCGGGCACGTGTTTGGCGGCGCGGCGCAGCCGCCCACGTTTGGGCGCGTGTGCGAGGCCCTTGGGCCCACATACCCCGGGGAGGCGCAGGGCGGGCACTACCCGCTGCAGTACCCGGGCGTCCTCTTCCTCTTCCCGCTGGCCGCCGGCTCGCAGCAGCAACAAGGCGCTCAGCAGCAGCAGCAGCGCCAGGGCCCGCAAGGGGCCGCCGCCGCTGGCGCCGACCTGCCCGTGCCGCTGTGCACCCCCGCGGCCCGCATCGTCGTGCACCATGGGTCGGCGGCCTCGCCGGCGGCGGCGCAGGCGGCGGCGCTGCCGCCGCTGCCGCGCGGCAGCACCTACTTTGAAGGCGTGGAGGCGGTGCCCGGCCAGGGCCTGCTGTTTGGCGGCGGCGGCCAGATGCTGCGGTTCGGCGACTCGCCGCAGGCGAGTGCGCGAGGCGGCGGCGTGGCGGCGGATGGGAAGGGCTGCCTGCCGGCCTCCCTGCTTGGCACGCCGGCGTCCTCAACAGAAACTTCGCTGCTTGCCGCGATCAGCCCTTCGCTCTGCTGTGTGCTGACGCTGCCGCGCGCCTGCCCCTCCTGCCCCGCCGCAGGATGTTGTGTCCGAACTGGGCGAGCCGGGCAGCACGCACACCCGCCCCGCCCGCCCCGCCTCGCCCGCGCCAGCTGACCCGCTCGCCGGCGGACTGGCGGCGGCTGCCGTGGCGCCAGACTACTACTTCTGCTACCCGTCCCGCGGCCTGGATGTGCTGTTCTGCGGGGGCAGCCACCGACTCAAGAAGCTGGTGCTGCACGCCAACGCACCCGGACACCCCGACTTTGGGCTGTACTGCAAGTGCAATTTCAGGTACTGTGGGGGGTGCCCTTAGGTGTGGGGGGTGCTCTTAGGTGTGTGGGGTGGCGGGGGGGAGGAGCTGGGGAGGAGGGAAGAAAGGAGCGTGGCTGGGGAGGGCCAGGGGGCCGCTTGCCGCACACCACGGGGTCTTGCCTGGCACCGCGCCTGCGTGCACACATGAGGTGGATGGGGGCGCCGGCGGCGGGGCAAGGTGGAGGCGGGGTGTTTGCAGCTATGTGCAGGGTGTGGAGCAGGCTGCGCGTGTGCTTGCGGCTGCCTGACGCGCCGCACGATCGCTGCGCGGCGGCTTGCTCCTGCGTAGGGTGCACCCGGCGGGAACCTGGAGCCTGCCCGGCGGCGGCGGCGACGACGCTGGAGGCTCTCCTCGCTACACGCCCTCTGCAGACTCCGAGGAAGGGGCCAGCATGCAGACCGCGGCTTCGGAAGCCAGCCTGGCTGCCACAGACGCCGCAGCGCAGCACGGCGGGGGCAGCGGCGGCGCCTCCCTGGCGGCTGGCGAGCCGGCGGGGCCGCCGGCGGACGGCGGCAGCCCCTCCTCTGCCCACCAGCAGCAGCAGCAGTCGCAGCCGCCGTCGTCGGGGCTGAGCGCAGCCTACAACATGCTTGTGGGCCTGATCGATGATGTGATCCACATTGACGGGGAGGTGCCAGGCGGCGGCACGGGCGGCAGCGGCGGTGCTGCTGCTGCGGCAGCAGCAGCGGCCCTGGATGGCGCGGCAGCGGAAGAGGCGGCGCCGGGTGCCCCAGCCCCGGCGGCGGCGCAGGCTGAGGAAGGCACCGCCGCCGCTGCCGCCGGCAGCTCCTTGGCAGCGGTGCCGCTGGGCCGCCCGCCGCGGCCGCCCACCTCCCACCCCATCCCCGCGCTGCCCGCCAGCAGCGGCAAGGGCGGCAAGAAGAAGAAGAAGAAGGAGAAGCAGCGGGCCTCGGCGGCGGCGGCGGCCAAGATGCTGGGCACGGCGGCGGCCAGCGAGGATGTGCCGAGCGCCGCAGATCTGGACACAGACACGGACGCCTCCTTTGCTGACTCGGGTGAGGGCCCGGCACGGGGCCCAGGGCGGCATGCCAGCAGCCCACACTGTTAGTAGCAGTAGAAGTTTGCCGCCTGCCCACAGCAGCAGCGGGAGGAGATGCTGGCCTTGGTTCTGGCCCATAAAACAACTCCGTCGTCGCCGCGCCCCGACCCTCGCCGTGCCTCGTCCCCTCCATCCCCCTGCTGCAGCCCCCTCCTCCCTGGCCTCCTCCCCCGGCATGACCAGCTTCCTGTCGCACATCGCCGCCACCGGCGGCGCCGGCGCCTCGGCGTCGGCGGGCGTGGGGCCGCAGGGCGGCGGCGCCACCCCCCACAGCGGGTACAGCAGTGAGGGGAGCACCGCCGACTTTGCGGGCAAGGAGCAGCGGCTGGACAACGGCAGCGCCTTTGACGGCTGGTCGGAGGCGGAAGACCTGGCACTGATGGTGGGGGAGGTGGCGCCAGCTGGCGCCGCCGCCGCCGCCGCCATCTCTACAGGTGCTGGCCCCGATGCGGCGCAGGGCGGCAGCACAGGCCGCTCCCAGCAGCAGCAGCAGCAGCAGCCGCAGGACAAGCTGCGGGTGAGCACGGCAGTGCAGACAGCGCCGGGCGCGGACGCTGAGGTGGCGCCAGCTCACCTCGGCGCTGACGTGGCTCCCTCCCCAGACTCTCCCGACTCCTTTGTCATCACCGACAGCCCAGAGCTCTTTGACGAAAGCGCGGCGACAGCAGAGTATGAGGCCGTGCCACGGCAGCGCAGCAGCGGCACGCAGACGCAGGCGCACCTACTGGCGGGGGCACCCCTACGCTCCGCCGCGGCTGGCGGCCAGCTGCGCTGGAGCGGCGCGTGCGGCGCCGGCACGGCCGGAGTGGGCGTGGACAGCTGCCTGGCCGACATACAGGCCGCGTTTGGGCGGGGCGCCAAGCCCGCGGTGCACACGCGGCTGGGCGGGCGGCACCCCTTTGGCCCCACCCACCTCTATGCGTACCGCGGCGCCGTGTTTGAAGTGCTGCGCAGCGGCTCCGTCGCCACAGTGACTCTCTTTGAGGCGTGAGCGTGCGCAAGGCCTGTCTCCCAGTGCAGCCGCACATTTGCAGCTGTCACACCGTCCGCCAGATGGCAGCATCACTGCCTGTTTTGCTGTTGGCACCGCCACTGCGCGTTCCAACTGCACACCACCACCTCCCTCAGACTCCCCCATCTGTTCATTTGTCCCTGTATGGCCTATGCCCTTGTATCTCGCAGCGCGTTGCCGCTTTGCAGCCCTGACTACCCGCTCGCCCCTCAGGCCCCACCCTTTTCCTCCCTGGTGCTGCCGGCCATTGGGCATGGCCTGTTGTGTGGCCAAAACTCCAATCCCTTTGTGCATCCTCACCCTTCCCGCTCCGACCCGCTCTGACCCATCCCGCTCTGTTTGTACAACCACCGCCGCATGTGATCTTGTACCATCCCCCCCTATATTTCATTGACTGCATGGCATGCATGGAACTCTCAAGGGCCCTGTAAACTAAGCCCCTTTTGGTACCCACTATCAAACGCTATGCGTTGCTGCTGGTGCTTGCGTACAGCGTGCATTGTTACAGACCAGGCCCGGCCGCAGCAAATAAGTACACGGAAGTGGGGCAGAGGGAGTACATCAGTGTTAAGTGGATCTTCTCAATCAGTGTACAGTGCTGGACGTCAAGAGAGGGCTGGCGCATGAAATGCGGGGGAGGCAGCTCTGCGGCGAGCCGCCATCCTGGCTGGAGTGGCCGACCCCATCAGTTGCCAAGGCCCGGCACAAACTTGGCCGCGTAAGCAAAGCCGTTGTTGTTCCAGGGGTCGGCGAGGTGGTCCTGAGCACACACAAAACAGAGAGGCAATGCGTTTAGCATGGAGCGATGGGCGGATCACGCCGGGGCGGCGCCGACTCTTTCCACACGCACACGGCACAACAGCAGAGCTTCATGCATGCAAGGCGCAGCTCACATCCAGGTTCTCCAGAGGGCCCTTGCCAGTCACCAGCGCCTGCGGCGGCAGCAGAGGGGCGGGCGACGTGAGGCGGTGGCGGCTGGGCCGCAACCAGAGGCGACGCTGAAGCTGGGCAGGCACGCCAGCTAACCCCGCCCCACCCAACCCACCTGCACGAAGAAGCCGAAGACAGACACCTGCGCCAGGCGGCCGTTCTTGATCTCCTTGACCTGCAAGCAGGGGAGCGCCGGCAGCTCCGCGCACGTCAGTTTGTGGCGGTCCGCCATGCAGCGTGGCGGGTCAAGCGCTGCCAAGACCCCAGCCCCTGCTTCGCCCCTCGCACACCTTGAGCTCGGCCAGCGCCTCGGGGTCGTCGCCCAGGCCCAGGGGGTCGAAGAAGCCGCCCGGGTAGAGCTTGTCGCCGCTGGTGTCCACGGGGCCCTCGCCCGCGTAGCGGTACGCCTCGGCGGTACCGACCTGCACGGCAAGCGCACGGGGTGGCAGGCGATGCAGCGCTCGAGTGCGCAGACCAGCTGTGCCTGAATGGCGCATCGCGCTGGCTTCCTTAAAGAGCTGCCGTTCTCAACCGCAGTGCCACCCTCCCCTGCTCACCAGCACGATCTGGGCCAGCAGGGTGGCAACAATGGACTGGGCGTGGATCAGCTGGGGGTTGCCCAGGTAGTTGAGGCCGTCATCGCTGCGGGGGCAGAGAGGGTGGCGGTGGCGGGGTCGGCAGGTTCAGTGGGCGGGCGCTGGGCTGGAGCCAGGGCTGGGAGATGAGCAGCAACTCGAGGACCGCCGCGGCATGGCGCCAGCTGTGGCCCGCTGCGATTGCTGGCCACACGGCGGCCCCGCTGGCGCGCTCACCCAAAGATGGAGGCGCCCGCCTTGAACCAGACGGCGGCCTCGCCAAAGTCGACCGCGCCAGAGCGCTGGAGGTACTCGGGTGTGAGGATGCCCAGCGCGCCCAGCAGCGCCCAGCGGCTGTGGATCAGCTCGATCTCGCGGTCTGCGGGCAGCGCGGGCGGGGCTTGCGCGCCTCATTGGTTGCTGGCAGCGGCAAGGGCAGCAGGAGGGGTGGCCAGGCTGGCTGCGCGCCCCATGCATCATGCCCACTCACAGCGGGCAAAGGTCTCCGGGTCGGCAGACAGGCCCGCGGTATCCCAGCCGTAGTCGCCAGGGAACTCGCCTGCAGGCGGGACAGGGGCGGCAGGCATGGTGGATGGGGTTTATGCAGGGAGGGGGCCGCTGCCGAGTGACGGAGGGAGGGCGTGTGGCGGGGGCAGCGGGCGGGTGGCGAGATGCAAGGGCCTTCTGCCAGCGGCGGCGGCCTGGCTGGCGCGCTCACCCTTCAGGTAGGAGGGAACCGCACCCTCGGAGAAGGGGCCCAGGAACTTGGCGCGGTCTGCATTGGCAGCACGGAATGGGGTGGTGAGGGAGAGCCTGATGCGCTGGTGCAAGCAATTGCCGGGTTGACTGGTACAGCAATTGCCGGCGGGGGTTGCCAGAGAAGAGCGGGAGACCGCCGACTCACCGGGGCCGTAGAACTCCACGCTTGCGCGGGTCACCTGCTTGCGAGCCTGCAGTGATCGAGCGAGGGCAAGGACTTGAGAGGTGCGATACATGCCATCGCATCATGCCGATCGATGGGCGAAGTCTGCTCGGCAGCAAAGGACAGCGGGGTGGAGCTGTGCAAGGCTACGCGATGCCCATCAGGCCGCACGTTATGCGATGCACCCACCTTGGCGCTCTTGGTGCTCTGGCGAGCGGTGATGCCGGTGAAGGCGCGCGAGGCAGCAACGACGGACGCCATTCTTGCAGGAGGAACAGGTGCCAGGCAAGTGAGAGAGCTGAGAGACGCAAAATGATATGCGTTGTAGGCAGCAACGCGGGCCTTTTGACTCCCTCATCTTGGCAAGCACGGCGGCGCCAGCTGGCCCGCCGGTTCCAGCAAGGATGACCAGCATTAAGTGCAGGCTTTTGTAGGTGCTGCTGCATGGTGCGAGGTAGTACAGGTAGTGTCACGCAGAACCCGGATAGAGGCAAAACTGGATCCGCCACAGCTGGCAGGCTGGCACAAGGCGCAAGGGCGGCAGCGGCGCGGCGGCAAAGTATAGATGGGTTGCGATTCAGGTGCCCATGCTGGCACACACCTGCAGCAGCCCCCCTTACATCAGCTGTGCATTCATGTGTGCAGCAGGTTGAGACAGCATCCACACGGCATCACCATCAGGGGCTGCCTCTCTCCTCTGGCTTGCTGCGCTTGGGCTTGCGCTCGAGGAAGGCGGCGATGCCGCCACCGCCCGGAGCCCTCTTCCCTGCCGCCTGGCGGGGCCGCTCCGCCTCTCGCTGTCGCTGCTCCTCATCCTGGCGCTGCCGCTCCTCCGTGCTCTGCTGCTTGAAGAAGGCGTTGATCCGCTTCTGGCCGGCGCCTGCATATGCAGGCTGCTGCTGCTGCTGCTGCTCCTGTTCCCGCTCCCTTTCCTGCTGCTGGTGGGTCTCTCGCTGCTCCCCTGCTGCCTCGCTGCTCCCCAGCTGCTGCTGGCGCTGCTGCTCGTCCTCCTGCCTCTGCCGCTCCTCCGTTGTCTGCTGCTTGAAGAACTTGCTGATACGCCTCTGGCCGGCGGCATCGCTGCCTGCCTCCTGCTGCTGCGCCGCTGCCGGGTATGTGATGGTCGTGCCGTGCACCCGCGCAAACTTGGTCAGCTGGTGTGCCAGCGGGGCCTTGCCGCGCTGCATGATGTGCCGTACCTGGCAGCCGTGCACCTCCAGAGCATCGCACAGCAGCATGCGGTGGCAGTGCCAGTGGCAGGTCTCGGCGCACATCAGGCAGACGGGCTGCTTCGCACGCGCCAGCTGCAGCAGCTGCTGCAGCCCGGCTGCAAAGGCTGGGGTCTGCATGTAATCGGCATAGCCTGCGATGTGCGCACATAAAAGAGCAAGGTAGGTGAGCAGGGCAGGCAGACAGCCATGAGGAGGAGAAGCCAGGACCCAAGCACGGCAGGCCCACACGTGCTGCGCATCCTGGCTAGTTGGGGAGCAGCACACCAAAACAGGAAAAGAACTGCTCCCTCCTGTGCCCGCGGCCGGCCTGGGCGCACCCCTGAAACTCTCGTTCTCCCAGCCGTCGTTGGCAGCCAGGGCCTTGTTGCGCTTGCGCAGCCCGCCCAGCTCCCGCCCCATCCACTCGTACTGGCATCCGTGCAGCCTGGGCAGCTCCCCGCCCATGGATTCTCGATTGAAATGTGGGTTGCTGCGGCTGCGGGGGGCGGTGCGCACCTGCAGGAAGAGCGCGGTTGCTCAGCTAGCATGGGGTTGGGCAGATGCCGGCTCCCGATGTGCTAAGCACACAATGTTGGCACACTCTGCAACCCATTCTCGGCCATTCAGCACACAGACCGGCCGCCTCTTGCTCGAGGGCGGCCCACTTTGGCCTGGGCAGCCCGGGCCGCCCTCCCCCCCGGGCGCATGTTCGGTGTTGGAGGGGTGTGCCCAGCGATAGGGGGCCCCTGAAGGCATGCGCCGAGGCCGGGAAGCGTGGTTCGGCGCTGCTGCACGCTTGGCGATTTGAACAGAACCACGTGCCGCCGAGCTGCGGCCGCAGTTTCCGGCCCACGGTCTACGGTCGCAGCCACGGGACTCGGCGGCACGGCGTTTGGGCCCAAGCTTGCTGCCGCCGCCGCCGTGCCCGGGGGGCAGCGCGGCGGCGGCGGGGGCACGCTGCGACGCCCCCGTGCTGCCGAGTTGCGGCCGTAGTTTCCTGCCAGAAGCCCACGGCCACAGCCACGGGACTCGGCGGCACGGCGTTTCGGTCCACGGCTTGCTGCCGCCGCCGTCGCAGGGGTGCTGCCTGCGGCGGCGGCGGCACGGCGTTTGGGTCCACGGCTTGCTGCCGCTGCCGCCGCCGCAGGGGTGCTGCCTGCGGCGGCGGCGGTAGCGCACGTGGCAACCCCCCGCGTTTCCTTGCCTCCCATCCACCGGACCCCGTCCTGCGCTTCACTTTGTTTAGGGAGGGGCTGCTCACTGCTCATTGCTCATTGCTCATCGCACACTGCTCAACGCTCATTGCCCTATATCCCACCCAGCCGCAGGACTCCACTGCCGCCCGCGCCCCGCCCCATCTGGCCGCTTGCGCGCCCCATCCCCCCTCGATGGGGCCCGCCCACACCGGGGCCTCCCCCCTCCCGCCCACTGCTTTCTCAATGGCCCCGAGCCGGGGCTGCCCTCATTGCATACATAGTGCGCCTTTCCCTGCTTTTCTAGTGACCTAGCGTTCCGCACTGCCGTTTGGCCAGCCCATGCTCCCGTACCGTTGCGTTTCTCCCCAATGCGCCATGCCACTTTGCCAGTCATACACACGTTTCGATGCGTGCCCTGTCAGCTGCTTGCGTTGCATGTCGCCTTGCTCCACCCCTGTTTTATTGCTTTCTCTGCTTTCGCCCGGTTCCCGTCCCGTTTCGGCGGGGAGTCTATGTTGCAAGCTAGTTCTTGCTTTACCAGACTTTAAGCCCACACAAGCAAGCAAGCACACTCACATCGACCAACACTTTGACGCCGTGCTCCTCCAGCAAGTCTGCCAGCTCAGCCAGGGTCCGGCTGCTATGGCCGATGGTGAAGACGGTCAGCGGCTCCTCCTCCGAGGGCGCGGCGGCCATGCTGCAGCAGGATGGGCGGCGGCAGGATGGGCGGCGACGGCGGCGGGCAATGGCGGCGGCGGTGTGGCACCGCCCATCGATGGCGATGCCCCGCAGCATTGCCTGCCTGCATTAGAGCCCATACTCACGCGGTTAGCCTGAGCCAGAGTTGCCAGGGGTGCGCCCAGACCGATCGGCGAGCCCAGATGTGCCCTTGGAGGAGCCTCCCCTAAGTACAGCAATCTGACTGCTACCACACAAGCAACTGTTCTCAATCAAGCGCCTGGTCTTGAAGGGTAGTTTGTGCAATGCCAGCTGGGCACCCTCTCTAGAGAGGCAGAAGCAGCATCGGCGGCAGCAGTAGTGCCAGATCCGTTGATCAGTGCAGCAGCAGCTGTAGAGTTACTCTGCATTGCTGCTGGAGGGGACATGCGGGCTTTCGGAGTGGGCTGCCAGGCGCAGGCAGCACCACACACGACGCTCAGGGCGCGTCACCTTGCAGAAGCGGCGCACCTGGCAGCAGCGCCGCGGCAGCAGGGCTGCTGGGCACGCCCGCCGCCGCGGCAGCACCGTCGGGACCTGGCGGTGCGCGTGCGGGCAATAGGGTTTGACCTCCCTGGAGCGGAGCAGAGCAACAAGAGCGCTGAGAAATCAGCAGAGGAGCTAACCCGGGGGGCGGCCAGCCTGCTGCTGTACAGCCAGGTCCTCAAGGGCAAACCGGCACAGGTGCGTGCCCCTTCGCTTGCAAAGTGAATGCAGACCAACTACCCCCAGGCTTGGATTTTGCTACTGTCATCTGCAGCGCCTGCCTTGGCGAACCGCCACCGCCTGCCTGCTGTTTTTCTGGTGCAGGCCTTCCTGGGGGTGCTGACGCTGCTGCAGAAGGGCAGCCCTGCTGGTGCAGCAGTACGGGGAGATGTACAGGCAGCTGGCAGCAGACGACTACGCCAGCTGGCAGGACTATCTGCTGGACCAGGTAAGTTGCTGTGTGTGATAGGGCTGTTGGCAGCACAGCGGATGTAGACATCTGCTGCGACGGCCTCATGCCCCGCCACCATGCCGCGCTGCCATGCGTGGCACCACGCAGCGCAGAAGGCGGCCTGCCTCCCCGCTCACAGCCACGCCCCGCGGCGCCCTGCCTGCCCCGCAGGTCATCAAGGGCTCCGACAACCCGCTGGCCCGCGCCGCCGCCGCCGGCAAGCCCACCGCGCACCTGCACCGCGCCGCCGCTCACGACCTGGATGTGCTGCAGCAGCTGGCTGTGCTGGAGCGCACGCTGGCCACCTGGGTCAGGGACTCGGCCTACGGAGTGGGGGAGGAGTGGCTCGAGGCCGCCAGCTGCCTGGCGCCGCGGGAAGGGGCCGCGGCCGGCGGCGAGCCGCAGCCGGTGCCGCAGGCGCTGCTGGGCGGCGAGGCGCCGCCGCCGCAGCTGCTGGCGCCGCTGACGGACGCGCAGCGGGCGGGGCTGCGGGCCGAGCTGGCGGGCAAGTGGAAGTGGAGCGAGGGGGTGGAGGTGCGTGCGGGCAGGGCCGCCTGCTGGCCTGCTGGGCATGCGTCGGGGAGGTGTGGTGGGAGACGGCAGCAGTGCCCGGCGCCTGGCTTGAACAACACGCACGAGTGTCGTTTGAAGCGGCGGGCACTGTCCCTATGCCCACCCCCGCCCTGCAGCTCCTGGTGCGCTACCACGCGGCGCACGGCTGCGGACTGGTCAGCCAGCACGGGGTGCTGACGTGGGTGGACAAGCTGCTGCAGGCGCAGGATGTCCTAAAAGGTGCGGCTCCCATGCTGCAGCGCACGGGGCAAAGCCGTGCTGCTGTCTTCTTTCTTTGGCACTGCTTGCCTCCCCCATCCGGGTGTGGGCACCGTGCTCCCTGCCAACATGTCGCTGCCACGCACTGCTCCCGCTGCCAGGCACGCATGAGCTGGCGGTGGCGGAGGCGTCGGGGTTTGTAGGCAGCCATCACCACGCCGCTGCCACCATGATGGCGGCCCTCACCGACTTTTTGCAAAAGGACCCGCGG
>NW_005435070.1:1125449-1127789 GCF_000147415.1 Chlorella variabilis
CGGGGGGGGGGGGGGGCGCATGCTGAGCTGATCAGGTTCAGGTTGGCTGAGCTGCAGGCAGGCATGCGCATGCCCTGCCTCACGTGCTTGCGCTGCCGCTGCCGTTGCTGCTGCTGCCACGTGTCGTGCAGCCTGGGCCCTGCAGCGCCTGGAGTCGCAGGTCCCCTCCGAGCTGCGCCAGGCCGCCGCGGGCCTGCGCACGCTGGTGCTGCCCGTCAACCAGATCTCCACGCTTCCAAACCTGGCCTGGTCGCTGAGCCAGCACCCGCGCGCCCGCTTTGCGGTGGTGGTGTCCAGCCTAGAGGGAGGCATGCCGATGGGGGACTTGGCGGCCATGCTGTCGGGTAGGCTCAGTCAGCAATTGCTTTCTGCCTGATCCAGGCGCTGTTGCCTGTGCTGTCTGAGCGGTGAGGGAGAGGTGTTTGCCGGCCCCAGCCCATCCCGCCCGACACCCACACCTGCTCGCAGGCTACGACGGCTTCAGCTGGCCCGCCAATGCGCTGCTGCTGGCTGGCTTCCCGACCAAGCCGCCCTCCGAGCTGGCGCCGGTCTTCAGGCATGTGGCCACAATAGAGGACCGCTTTGCAGCCTGAGCGGAGGAGTGCCTTTGGCCTGTGGCCCAGCGCTCGCTGCCGTGAGGGAGCAAGTTGTTGGGCAAGCACGAGCTCGCATGAATCTACAAAACTGTGTCAGTCAGCGAGTACACATTTCAAGCTGCCTGCTGCACGATGTGCGGGCTGTGGTTGCAGCTGTGCTGCTTTCATACGATATGGCCCAGGTTTAAACGTGCCCTGCGGTGTGCTGGTGCCGCCCGCCGGTGATGCGGGGTCCTACCACCTGCTTAGCTATCACTATCAGAACCCTCAAGTCGGGTTTCCAGCCTTTCCCAGAAGCCTGGCCTGTTTGCCAGCCCTCAACAGCAGACCGACAGGTCGGTCGAGAAGCCCATGGCGTCGGCGACCAGGGGCGACAGCGGAGGAAGGTTCGCAAATACTTGCATTGTTTGCTGTTATGAGAGCGCCAGATGGCACAGGCCCCACGTGTCCCGCCCAATGGCGTACCGCCCAGGATGGGGTGCCAGCTGGCCGCGTCCCGGGCATCAGAATAATCCTTTATAATCGGCATTGGCTCTTGTTCGCTACCAGTATTGACCCAACCAATCAAGCCAACCGGCCCCCTCCCCCCATTTTTGCGTTTCTCGAAGCGTCCAGCCCTGACGCGGTAGCCAAATGGCTCGCTGGGGAGTGGCCCTGCTGATTGTGGCGGCCCTTGTGGGCTTCGCCAGGTAATTTGCAGGGCAGTTGACGCTTGCCCGGTGGAGGGCGTCCCCGCGGCGGCAACATCTCTGAGGAGGCTTTCCTTCCATCCATGCTGCAGCGCCAACATTAATTATGACCGCATTGCGGCCCGCACGGCCTGCTACAAGGCCTGCACCACCAGCCAAGGCTGGGACCCAGGTCAGTTTGCCGCCCGCTGCGGTACTCGCGGTGGCCGACCTGGCCCGCGCCCACACACGTGCCTTTCCACATCCAGCCGACAGCCCTCATGCCGAAACACTTCAATCAATGTGGCGGTGGATCCAAGAGGCGGGGGGGCGGCACGGGGTGGGAGCATGATGAGGCGCTGGCCGCTGGGGGCTCTGAGCCCGCCGCATGCCGCCGCCGCCGCCGCCTCTTGAGGGCCGGGGCGAGGTGCTAGCATCCATCCGCGACGAGTCCCTGCACCCTCTTAACACCGTCGGCCACATTCATTGTAAGGTCGCGACTGTGACAGTGCACCCCTGTAGCATGCACTTCTTGACATCCTGCCTCGGCGACGAACCTCAGTCCACGTGCTGCCACAGCAGCTCCTGGCACAAACCACGTACCGCTGCCAGACCGGTGCTCCACCCGCGGGCGTCCCATCCCGCGGACGCCGAGGTGCAGGAAGTGATGGGTGCTGCCGCCGCTGCTGATTTTCCACCGGAATCGGTAGCGCGCGCGGCCGGCCACGGCACCGGCCACCTCCAGCCTCTGCCCCCCCGCGTCCGCCGACGCCGTGAACGTGGCCACACTGCTCCTCAGACGCTTGAACTCCTGAGCTCGCTCCGTCAGGGCCGCCCACTCGGCGACGGGCAGCGGTCCTGTCCTCTGTGGCATCAGGTCGGAGCTGATGGTGCCTGCGAGGCGCAGCAACGGGGCCGCCTCCTGCCTTTGCTGCCGGATGTGGTTCCCCACGCTGTCGCCGAACAGGCGGCATGTGGCGGCCAGGCTCTCTAGCGCCTCGTGGTCCAGGTGGCGCAGGATGGAGTCGATGGCGGCGCCTGGCAGGTCAGTGATGAGGTGACTGGTGTGTGTGTGT
>NW_005435069.1:0-2929 GCF_000147415.1 Chlorella variabilis
GGCCAGCGAGCGGAACAGGCAGCGCCCGTCGCCAGCGATGCGCAGCAGCCCAAACTGCGGTTCTTGCTCATCACTGCTGCTGCTGCTGCTGCTGCTGCTGCTGCTGCTGCTGCTGGCAGCCGCTCTGCACTGTGCGTGTAGCAGGGGGAAGTTGGCTGGAGCGGCTGCCACCGCGGCCGCGCACAGGCCGGCTGCCAGCCCTGCGGCGCGCAGCAGGGTCCTGCTCTGCGGCGCATGTGCTGGTGAAATGCCTGCGCAAGGACGGGGGGAAGATCACTGAGAGGGCCATGACATGCAGCGAGGCAGGCGTCCGCTGCCTGTGCCGAGGGGAGCCGCCGCCCCGCCGCCAACTGCAGGCGTCGACGAGAAGGTGCAGCTGCTGCCCTGCCAGTCACCTGTTTGCGATGCCACCAAAATGCAGCGCGCCGCGGCACGCAGAGACACTCCCCACGCGCGATGGCAGCGGGGTTGCGGCTGGAGCATCGCCCGCGCGCTGCTCAAGAGCGTGTTGATAATTACAGCGCGAGGAGAAGTGCAAAGGAATCGTTCAGAGTGAACTGTGGCGGCCATCATGCTGCGCTGTGCTGTGTCGCCGCATGCCGGCCTGGGCCTGGGCCTGGGCCGCTGGGCAGCAAGAGAAAGCAACCCATTGTTCCTGATATGCAACTCTCAGGAGATGCATCGTCAACCTTTCAAGTGTTTTCCTACATGGTGACTGCTAGCCGCCGGCAGAGCAGCCACAGCAGCAGGATGCACCCACCGAGAGACGGGTGCGGGTGTGCAACAGGATGGAGCAGGAAGATGCGGACGAAAACGAGGGAGGCACAGCAGCAATAGCAAAGCAACCGAACCGAACAAAGCTGCGGAGAGAAGGGGGAGACAGGGGCCCGTGCTACAAGACTGCAAAACGAGCGTGCATGCGCAGGGCTGCCGGCACCACGCCAGCTCCTCCTCCCTCAATCCCAGTACTTGATCAGGCCGTCCCAGGAGCAGGTGGCCACCTGCAGGGCGGGCAAGGCAAGCAAGAGGTGTCACCATACCCGGGCTGCGGGGCATGGCGATGCCAGCGCTGCCCCAGCCCACAACAAGGAAGCAGCCCGGTGCCACATGCGAGCACGGCAGGCAGCCCCAGGCGGCCTGCCTGCACGTCCCCCCCTGCAGCGCACCTTGCTCGTCTCCAGCGGGTGCCACTCGCATCCAATCAGCACCTGGTCGTGGCACCGCATGCTGCGCACAATCTGCAGCAGGGGCGCAAGCGGGGAGACGCAAGGAGGGGATGCGTCAAGAGCCGGCGAGCAGGCTGGAGAAGCGCAAGGAATGCATTTCCCCCTTGCTCTCCCCAACGCTGCCAGCGGGCCCTCTGCACAAGGACCGGCTGCCCATGTGCCCCGACGGCCGCCCACCTTGGTCGTCTTCCAGTCCCACACAAACAGCTTGCCCTCGCCGTCGCCGCTCATGATGAAGCGGGAGTCCCAGCTGAACGCCACCTGGCACGCATAGCCTGCACGCCGCGCCACCACACCCAGCCCCGGTCGACAGCTCAGCCATGCAGTGGGCTGGGGATGGGAAGCACAGGGGCCAGGCGGCTGCCCACGCTGCCGCGGCGCAGCAGGCAGCCCTCCATATGTGCAGCGCTGCCCGCAAGGGCCCCCGCCCACGCCGCGGCACAGCACGCATGCACAGGCCAATGCTTGGCAGCGGGGGCGAGGCCACTCGGCGCGGGCGAGGAGCATGCTGGGACCAGCACCCACCCGCCACCAGGTGCCCCTTGAACGTCTTCTTCTTGTTCGGCTTCAGCCGGTCGGCGCTGTAAGTCACGACTGCGAGGCAGGGCAGCAGGGGAGAGGAGGGGCGGGCGGGCACGCGCTCAGCCCAGGCTCGGCAACGGTTCCAGAGGCAAGGCCCAGGCTGGGGGCAGCTCCGGGCGGGGCACGCAGGACAGATTTGTGCAGCGCCACCCCGGCGCGCCCTGGCCGGAGCGTGGATCACCGCACAGCGGCGACAAAACACGTGGCAGCCCCCCTCCCTCAGCCCCGCCCCCTTTCCCCGCTGCGGGGCCCTGCCGCCCGCTCACTCTGGTTGTCCATCGACTGGCCCACCCACCACTTGTCGTTGGGTGAGGTGCAGGCATAGGAGATGGCATGCATGGAGGGGTCTGCAGGCAGCGGCAGGCAGGGGCAGGCGGGCAGCCCAGTGACGTCATGGGCAAACCGGCAGCAGGCCCGCGGGCGGCGGCGCAGCGGTGTCCCGCTCAACCCTAAAAAAAAACCACCCTGGTGCCGGCCACCGCGAGCACCCACACAGCCGGCCTCCTGAAAGGCTGCATCACCAGCCCAGGGTCGCGACCGCGCCGACCCACTCCACCCCCGCAGCCGCCTGCGAGGCGCCCGACCCCGCCCTGCGCTGCGCCAGCGTGGCAGCCAGCCACCCCCTCCCCGGCAGCCAGCACCACCACCGCCGCCACCTCCACCGCACGCACGCACCCGCAATGTACTTGGCCTGCGCCTGGATGCCATACTCCCACATGCGGATGGTCTTGTCGTCTGCGGGGCGGGGAAGAAAGTGCGGCGGACAGGGCGGGGCGTGGGGTGAGGGGCCGCCACGGACCGCCACGTCGGTGCCCGGGCCGGCGCCGTGGCATGCTGCGGGTCATTCGCCTGCCTGCCTGCCCTCCCGCCGCCCCCACCGCCACAACCACAAACCGCCGCCACCATCACCACCAGCACCGCACACACACACACCACACACACGCCAGGGACGTACCCGAGGTCGACACAAAGCGTCGGTTCTGGTCGATGAACGTGACGGTGTTGACGGCGGCCAGGTGGTAGTCGTAGCTCTGCACCATGTCCCCTGTGTTGAGGTCCCACTGCTGGATCTTCTTGTCCTGGGTGCCCGCCATCACAATGTGCTGCGGGGGGCGCGGGCG
>NW_005435069.1:2979-14651 GCF_000147415.1 Chlorella variabilis
GAGAGAAACCACGGCGGGGCGACGGTGTAGGAGATGCGGCAGGGAGGGGTGTGAGGAGGGGAGGGGGAAGGCGGGGCAGGGGAGCATGCGGGCGCCGGCAGCAGCCTCGGACGGCGCACGCCGCCACCCCGCGCCTCTGGCCGCTGCCCCCAGACCTACAAGCAGCCCCTGCAGCCCCAAACCAGCCCACCTGCTCCTCCGGGTGCAGCCGCACGCAGTACGACATCTTGCCCTCCCCCACGGTACTGCAGGCAGGCGGGGGGGGAGCGGCAGCAAGGTGAGCTCACGCCCCCCCGGCTTCGCAGAGCAAAGGAGGCTGCCCGCCCCTCGGCACCTCCCCGCCACGCGCCCGGCAAGCTGGCGTTTCCGCGGCACACCCATCCTGCCACCCCACACGCACACACATGCACACACACACACATACTATGCGGGCGGCTCACTTGAGGATCTGCCCCGTCTCTGTGTCCCAGTAGCGGATCTTCTTGTCGTATCCCGTGGACACAAAGCGGCGGCCGTCGTTGGAGAACCAGATGTCCTTGACGCCCTGCGGGCAGGCGGGGCGGTGGGGAGAGGGTCACGCGAGGCGGCGGGCAGGGTGGGCGTGGGGCAGGCAGGCAGGCAGGCAGGCGCCCAACGGAGGCAGCGGCGTGGGGGAGGTGGTGGTGGTGGTGCAGGAAGCGGGGGGGTAGGGTTGAGAGGGCAGGGGTCCAGTCGTGGTGGAGCAGCAGCAGGCTGGCACGCATTTCTGCGAGCCCAGAGAGCAGCGAGGGCAGCGCAGGTGGCGGCAGCGGGGCGGGTAGGGTTGAGAGGGCCGCGGGCCGCACCTTGGTGTGCCCCATGTACGTGCGCATGCACTTGCGGTGCGACCCCACATCCCAGATCTTGATCTGCCCGTCCAGCCCCGCCGACAGCAGCAGGTGGCCGGTGTGGGGGAAGAAGCTGCGGGCGAGGGGTGGCGGGTGGGGAGCGGGGTGGCGGGTGGTGGGGAGAGGCAGATGGGCCAGGCACAGGCGGCAGCCTCGGTCCGCCCTTGGCAGCACCTCCAGCCGTGCCCCTGGCTGCTCGTCAGCCCCCCACCCAGCCACGCGCGGCCCGTGCAGGCCCGGCACCACGCGCCCCAGCCTCCCGGCCAGGCGCCGAGCCATACCCACCGTATCGCGTTGACGCCCTTGCTGTGCCCGCTCCAGGTGTGGATGTGGCGCTTGGGCAGGAAGCACTGCTCCGCGTCCTTCCGCTTGCCCGCGTCCTTGGGAGCCTCGATCCAGCTGCGGCCTGCCCAGGGAAGAAAGGCAGGCAGGCAGGCAGGCAGGCAGGCAGGCAGGCGGGCGGGAGTGGGCGGGCGGGCGGGTGGTTCATCGCGGCGCCGGCGCGGGCGAGGCGTCCGACGTGTGGGGGCTGCGCAGGCAAACCTGCGCCGCCAGCACCGCCAGCCGCGGGCAGCCAGGAGCGCCGCCCCAGACAAGGCTGCCCCAGCCCCTTAGCCACGCCCCTCCCAGCCCCACACCCACCCCTCCCACCCACCCTGGTAGTCTGTCTCCGCCTTGCCGTGCCACACCGTGTTCTCTGTTGGCTCCGGCACCACGCCCGCCTTCTCCGCCTTCTCTGCCTTGATCTGTGCAGCACGAGGGTAAGCATGGAGGGCTCGGGAGAGGGGGGCATGGATGGGCGGGGCGGAGTGGGTGCCACACAATCTCACACACCAATCAATCGATCCCCACCGTCGCCCCTCTCGTGCACCACCACACACACTTGAACCACACACACACACACCTGCGCCACACACAGCCGCCATCACACACACACGTATCACACCCGCACACAGCCGCCCACCTGCGCCATGTACTCCTTCTGCTCCTCTGTCAGCGCCACCACCTCCGCCTCCTTCTCCGCCCACGGCTGCCTCGATCGCAGCGTGAAGGGCTGCAGGCGGGAGGGCGGGCCGGCGGGCGGGCAGGCAGGCAGGCAGGGGCGCGGGCAATTCGGGGCACGGTTGGCAGCGGCGGTGCTGCCACCTGCTACAGGCGGCCCCTCTTCGGAGCCCTGCAGCAGCAGCAGCAGGCGGGGCAACGAAGCAGCGGCGGCGGCAGCAGGCGACGGCCGCCGCCGGGCCCGCACCTGCGACGGGTCAAATGGCTGCTGCTGCTTGGCCTCGCCGTCCGTCTTCTGCCGTTTGGCTGCCTGCTTGCCGGCGGCCGCCTCCTTGGCCGCCGGGAACAGGTCAGCGCCCTTGCCTGCCACCAGGTCGCGGTGCCGCACCACGCCTGTTCCTTCCGGGTCGTGCGCCACTCCTTGCCTGCAAGGAGCACAGGGGGAGGGGACGCAGAGGAGAAGCGGCGTGGGGCAGGGGAGCACGGGGCAGCGGAGCAGCGCCGCAGCGGCAGCACAGGGCAAGCACAGGCATGCCAGCGGCAACAAACAGGGGGGTCGCCCTCCGTCCCGCAACCCTGCCCTGGCCCCGCCGCTACGCCGCCCCCGCTGCCTGCCCCGCTGCCGCCTGCCACATGCCGGCGGTACGCACGCTTGGAATGTGTTGTACTGCTCGTCGAAGGAGTAGCTGGCCAGGTTGGCATCCTCCACGTGTCCCGCGCGGTGGTTGCGCAGAGCTGCGGGGCGGGTCGCAGAGGGGGAGGGAAGGCACGTCAGGTTAAGGCCGCATCCGCGAAACGTGCTGTGATTGCCCAGGGCAGCAGCAGCAGCAGCAGAGGAGCATCCCAGCAGCAAGCAGCAGCACGCAGCGGCAGCAGCAGCGGCGTGCTCAAGTCTTGGCAACGCGCCCACCCCGGCGATGCCAACGCGGTGCTGCACCAACCCACCCTGCGTCAGATTCTTCTGGTTGTGGTGCAGCGGCCCCACCACCGGCGCGTGCATCTGCTCCACGGGAAGGTTGTACATCACTTTGCGCACCGCCGCCGCTGCAGGTAGCAGGGTGGGGTGGAGCGGGGCAGGCAGGCAGGCAGGGTAGCGAGTGTTGGCTGGGGCGAGGAGTATAGACGGCATCGGGGCGCAAGAAAAAGCGAGGGCACGCGCCTCCTGCTGCCGATAATGCACATATTGTTGAGACCGCTGCAGCAGCTGCATGCCATAAGCATCAGAGCTGCGAGCAGCAACAGCAAAGGACCCGCAGGCGGCGGGGGCCGGGGCGGCGGCAGCGACGCACGTTGCAAGTGCAGTGCCTGGCCCACCGGCACCGCCTGGCCCTTGACCAGCTGCAGGCCCGCCACCTCCACGTCCGGGGCGGCCGACACGCTGATGTCCAGCAGCTTCACGGGCGATGAGGGGGACCCCTCCTCGCCGCTGCAGTCAGGGAGAAGGCCAATGTGCTCTGGGGATTGTGAGGAACAGCCAGCCAGCAGAGCAGCCAACCCCGCGGCGAGCCGGCCATCTGCAGCTCGGCACCTGTCATAGGCGGCCAGGAGGTCCATTTCCTGGCCAACTAGTGCTTCTCAAACGCGTGGCAGACTTGGTTAGGAGCCGGTGATGCTGTCTGCAATCACTTGGCAGGTCGGAAGCGGCTGTGAGCGCCCAGGGCTGTGGTGCAGGTCTATGGATGATCGGTCTGGGTGCAGGAGGCCTACGGTGGTGTGTTTCGGCGACTGCTGACATGGCCGCCACGGTGGACTCTTGCGCTCTGAACAGATGAAGCTTTCGGGCAACACGACACATCCTGAGCAGCATGCTGCACAACATGTTCGATGCCCTGCGGCTGTGGGGGCAGCCGGCTGAGAATCCCCCTGGCACTCGAGCCGAGAAGAAGAGGGAGAGGGCCATCGAGCACAGGTAAGGCAGGCAGCACTGTGCCTCTTCTCCAACCTAGTGGCGCACTACTGGATGGCAGGGTGCCGCCACCGCCCACCCCGCCCACCCCGCCGGCGTGTTTGATTCTTTGCTTCGTCCCAATTGCCGCCCTCGTGGCTTCCTGTTCCCCTTTGACCATGCAGAGGAGACATCCCGCTGGCGAGCAGCGAAGCCGCAACAGCTCCCAGGAGCTCTGCTGCCGGCGAGGCAGCCGACGGCGGGCTGCCAGCGCCGCTGTCGCTGCCGCCGACACCACAGCAGCGGTTAGAAGCAGAGCAGGAGGAAGGGCTCTGCTACCAGCTGGCTTTGGCAGACGACAATCTCCTGGTGAGGCAGGGCCGGCTGTGAACACCGGGGCATAGCTGTGTGTTGGAGCAGCGCCACCCACACTCCCATGCTCTGCGCAGGTGGCCCTGGATGGCGGCGGGGAGCAGATTGCCTGCTTCACACTCAGCTGGCCCGGGCAGGCAGCAGACCCCGAGTTTCTGCAGCTGGTGCGCCGCGAGCTGCGGCTGCAGCAGCGCCAGCCATGGCAGCACGCCACGGAGGCTGCGGGATCGCATGGGGACTGGGGCCGCAGCATCAGTGCCCGCCCCGCCTCTGGCAGCAGCAGCGAGGAGGCGGAGCTGGATCATCTGATGTCGCTGATGCTAGGGGGAGGTGCCAGCAGTGGCGGTGGGAGCAGTGTTGGTGGCAGCGGCAGTGGCAGTGTCAGCCGGCCAGCAGCAGCCGCAACAGCAGCAGCGCGAGCACCGCCGCCACTCCCGGTGCTCCCTGGAGCCGGCGCCAGCAGCTTTTCGGCAGCGTTGGCGCCTGCCGCTGCAGCGGAGGCCGACTGGCAGCTGGCAGCAGAGCTTCAGGGCGAGGAGGATGCTGCGCTGGCTGCTGCCGAGGCGGCCCGAGAAGAGGCAGCTTGTGAGCAGGCCATGGAAGCAGCCCACGCCGACTGGCGGCTGGCTCGGGAGTGGCAGGAGCGGGAGGATGCAGCGGTGGCAGAGGCACTGGCTGCCCAGGAGGAGGCCGAGCAGGCCGCTGCCGCTGGGCGAGCGACGGCCGCCAGCAGCAGCAGCTACTGGTCCCGCCTGCGCCTGGATGCCTCCGGTGATGCCTCTCCCCTGGCTGCGCGTGGCAGGACCAGCAGCAGTGCAGGAGGCGGAGGCGGCAGCAGGAGCAGCACCCGCAGCGCAGACCCCTTCCCCAGCCTGCAGGCAGCTGGTGCTGCGGCAGACGCCTGCGCCAGCGGCAGCAGCAGCGAGGCCACCCGCCGGCTGCTGCACGCGCAGCACCGCTCCGCCAAGCAGCTGCAGGCAGAGCGGGGCAGCGGCATCCGCCTGCTCAGCCGCGGCGTGGGCCGGCCACGCTCCCTGGCATCGGCCCCGGGCAGCCCCAGCTGGCAGGGCGGCGCAGGGCCCGCAGGTGTCGGCAGCCTGCCTCCGCTGCAGCTGGATGAGGGGCTGCGCCTGCATGAGGACGACCTTGGCTATCAGCTGCTCCTGAAGGTGAGGGCCGCCTGGTGGGTGGCAATTAAGCGCGCGCATCATCCCGCGCGGTGGAGCATTCTGCTGTGCTGGCAGGCGCCAGTGCAGCGCGGATGGCTGGCGCCTTGGGCGTGCGCTGAGAAGCCTGCCCGTCCCGAGCACCTAGCCACCTGCCCCACCTGCCTTCTGTCGCCCCACATGCTGGCGCGCAGGATGATGGCGTGACGGCGGCAGCCAAGGTGGCCGCCTTGGGCTATGCCGAGCGCGAGGCAGCCGCGGCCGCGGCCTCTGCCGCCACCGCCGAAGCGTTGCGCAGCATGATGGAGTCCACAGCAGCAGGCAGCAGCCGCAGGAACGGCAGCGGCGGCGGAGGCAGCAGGCCAGGCTCCGCGGCAGCCGCAGTCGCAGGCAGCCGTCCCGGCTCGGGGGCGTGGCCGGGACAGGCTGGGGCTTGGGAAGCAGAAGCAGCGGTAGAGTGGCCAACGGCAGCAAGCGCGGGGCAACAGGCGGAGGCGGCAGCAGCCCCGGCAGAGGTGGCGCCTGTCAACACCAAAAGCCTGCGGCGGCTGGTTGAGGACATGAAATCCAGAGGGTGGCGGGTGGGTGGGTGGGTGACGTGTGTGTGTGTGTGCGCGCGCGCGCGCGTTTGTGTGTGTGCGTGTTGTGTTTGGCTGCTGCCGCGGCTGCTGCCGCGGCTCGGCTGTGGCAGCTGGGTTTGGGCCAGCAGCACCGCCATCAGGAAGCACCGCCGCCAGAGCATCCTTTTGCGGGGCGCCGCGCGGCAGTGGTCATGTGCCATTCCATCCCCACGCACACCCCCTGCCAAACCCCAGACGCCGCAAGCGGCGCCGCCCGCTGCGCCGGCCCCCTCCGCAGATCATCCCCGGCAGCGCAGGCGGCCACACTCGGTGTGAGCGCGTGTTTTCCGACCTTCCCGGCTACAAGCAAGTCTACTTCCTGTGTTCCACGCCCAGCGGTGAGCGGGCTGGAGCTGCCTGGCCGAGTGGGAGGTGGCTGGCATGAGGCGGCAGCTGGCGCCTGGTGTTCGCGAGCTGCAGTGGGCCGCTGCCCTCCAGCCTGGCTGGCCGCTGGGAGGAGGGGCTGCCTACAGAGGCTAACCATCTCCCTGCCCGCCCACACGCAGATAGAAAGTATGTGTGGAACGTGGCTGCCGCCGTCAAGCGCTTTGATCGCCAGTACGAGGAGCGGAGAGCGGCGGCGGCGGCGGAGCCTGCGGCCAACGCCAGCTCGACGGCGCCAGCAGGGGCCGGCAGCAACCCTGCGCGGCGGCCGCCCAGCGGGCAGCGCTAGTCCGTGCCCTGTTTTCCTTTTGCCAACATCCGCTGCACATGACCAGCACACTGCAATTTTCACCCCAGCCTCGACCTAGATCAGCACCTTGGCGGAGGCTGTTGGGGGGGGCGCCGAGCTGTTACAAGAAAAAGGCGGTGGCTGGGCCTGCCAGGGGGCAGCAGAGGCACCCACGGCTTGTGGAAGGGCTCATGGCGGCGGTCTGCGGTATCGCGAGGGATCAACAATGGGGGGCCGCCAAGTGCCTGACGCCGGGGAGCAGAGGAAAAGTAGGGTGTGAGAATGCGTGCTTCTGTGCACAAGGTTGAGCACAACAAATACTGAGTGGATTGCATTTGGGAGGCATGTGCAGGGATAGGGGTCATGTGCCGGGAGCGGGGAGCAGGGGAGCGCTGTGCATGCTGTGCAGGAGGGTGCTCGGGAGGGATGGCCCCTGAAGCGCCGACAAATCGGACAAAATGAGCAAAGGGTGGGTAACGAATGTGGGGACAGATCGAGCGCTGGGCGCAGCCCAGCAACCAAGCAAAACTGGGGCAGCAGATGTGCGCCTGCAGGGCAGCGCAACATGCAGGTGCGCTGCCCCGTGGCGAGCCACGGCAGCCGTGCTGAAGTGGTGCTGCACATGCGCATGTGGCTGGCAGGCAGGCCTAGGAGGCGGACAGGCAGGGCGAGGGATTCCCTGCCACCCTGCCACAGCTGCCACTGGCAGTTGCTGGTGCCCCGCTAGGTCAGCTCGGTGGGGCTGACATCTGGCAGCGAGTCTGGGTCGCAGTCGTCCTCATATCCGTACAGCTCTTCAAAGTTTCCCTGAAGGCACAAAAACAAAGAAGGCGAAGGGAAGCAGGCGGGCAGGGAGGGAGTGCAGCGCAGCGGCGGTCACACGAGGTGGGTCGATGGGGCGGCGGCGGGAGCTGCGCAAGCCTGGGGAGGCCGCTGGGGAGGCCAGCGGGCACAGCCAGGGCCGGCGCAGGGCGCGGCCCATGCCGTGTGGGCACGCGGGCTGCAGCGCGGCCGGGGCGGCGCTCCTCACCAGCAGGAAGCTCTCTGGAAGCTCTGCGGCGCTGGTCATGAGGCAGGCCTCGGTCCAGGCGGTGGGGGTGTAGGAGTCGTTGTAGGAGCTGTTGCCAGGGATCCAGCTGCAGCCGGGGGTGGGCAGGCAGGGCAGAGCAAGTGGAGGGGGCTGAGGAGTGGGCAAGAGCGACGGCACATCATGCACCGATTTGGCGCATCAGCTGCTCAGCGCAACCTTCCCAGCGCTGTTTGCCACACTTGCATGCAGACCACTGCCTCGGTCACGGGGGAATACTTCCCGCGCCAGTGGCACCATAGCCGCTCCCACTCCCTCCTCCCTCCTGCCCCGAACCGATTGTGCACCCCTGCACCGGCTCTGGCCAGCTCACCTGATGAACCAGTCGTTGGCAAAGAAGTCGATTGAGGAGAAGTTGGTGGGGACGGTGGTGTCGGTCAGCGGCGGCAGGTCGTCTGCAGGACAGGGAGGGGACAGGCCGGCGGTGCACGGCATCTGGGATCAGCGCAGGGAGCGGCGGGGGGGCAGGGCGAGGGAGGAGCGCGCGAGGCGGCGGCGGCAGAGAGATGCATCCACTGGGCCTCGTCCGCCAGCCGGTGAGTGCATCCACTCCACAGCCGCCGTCTGCCACGCCCTGGCTGCCACCCCGCTGCAGCCAGCAATCACCACCACCCTGCCGCCTCCACCCTGTTGCCTACTGCCGCAGCCGCTCACCCTCATCCACATCCGGCTGCGGCAGGTCTCCGCCCACGCTGCGCGCCTCGGCCAGCAGTCGCGGCAGGATGCGGACTGCAGCGGCAGCGGCGGGGCGGCGCAGCAGGCAAGGCAGCGTATCGGGCGGCTGCTATGGCTGCAGGAGCAGGCGCAGGCGTACAATCGCAGCGCACACAGCCCCTCCCGCCACGCAGCATGCAAGCTCACCAGCACCCACGCCAGCGTGCCAGACGATAGCCAGACAGACAGACAGCCAGACAACCAGACAGCAGGCAGCACACCACCCCCCGCCTGGCCGCCCACCTGCTGTGATGTCTATGCCCCGCGCCGCCTGTGCCGCCACCACCATGGGGTCGCTGGCGGCGCCCTCCATGGTAATGAGGTCCTGCAGCAGCTTCCGGGTAACTGCCAGGTGCGCCGCGTCGTGCAAGCGCCGCCGCCGCTCGGCCCACGGCGCCGGCGCGGGCGCCGGCTCATACATGCCGGGGGCGGCAGCGGGGACGGCGGCACCCCACGGCCACGAGAAGAGGCGCCGCCGCCGCCGCGTGCGCCGCCGCGTGTCGTCGTCATCATCATCGTCGTCATCGTCGTCGCCATCTTCACCCTCTGGCGATGGTGGCGGCGGCGGCGGCGGCGAGAGGTCCTCGCCCCTGATCAGGACCCGGTCAACCAGGTCTATCGCTTCCAGCGTCTCCCCCACATTCAGCACTGCAGGCAGAGAGATGGAGCGAGAGAGAGAGAGGGAGAGTGAGCCGTGGCCAGTGCTTCATTTGCTGCGGCAGGGCTGGCAACACAATGCAGCAAGCTGGGTGGCAGGTGTGCATTGGTTACTGATCACAAGGACTTCGGGCGCCCCGCGCTCAAACAATGCGCACCTGATAGGAGGGGCACCCGCTGCACATCGCCCACCGCCTCGTACGCCACTCCTTCCCACTCGCAAGGCTCCCGCAGCCGCAGGCTGCACAGGCCATCCGCGTATGTCGACCTGCGGGCACAGGGGGGCGGGATGGGTTGGATGAGCGAAGGAGGAGAGCAACCCGTGATGCAGCCCAGGACGAGGCCGGTACTGCGACGCAGGCGCAGCTTCCGACACCAGCATACCAGCAGCTCATGAGGCTTTCCCATCACCCCACCACACACACACACACAATCACACATACACACACCTCGCCTCCTCCATGTCAAGCTGCACCGCCAGCTGGCCGGGGGTGCGCCCGCGCGGCACGATGTAATAGGCCAGGGGAAGCTCCACCAGCAGCTCTGCGGGGAGGCATCCAGGCAGGCAGGCGGTCACGCGGCGTACTCTTGCTTTGCGGTGATGAGGTGATGATGGGGTGGTGTGATGAAAGGAGGAATCAACAGGTGAGAGACTGTCGATGTGTGGGGTGCACACACACAACTCTCACACACACACACACACACACACATGCACACACACCTTCGGAGCGGGCGTTGGGGGCGTCGATGACGGTCACATTCACGGCTGTCAGGGTGTCGGGGTCCTCCGGGTCGATCTGGGGGATCACCTGGCTGGTCAGGTTGTCGTACACTGCAGGGGAGGAGAAGGAAAGGGAGTGGAGTGGAGCAGACGTGGGGCGGGGACGAGAAGAGGCTGGGCACACGACTAGGGCGTGGCGCTGCTGGCGTCCCCCGCTCAGCACAGCCCGAAACGGTGGTGGACGCCCTGTCAGCCAACCCTGCCGCGTGTGACACGTCTTTCTTTCCTCCCAGACCCACCCGTCAGGCACTTGGGCTCCGGCAGGTACACGTCCGCGTTGCACACCAGCCACATGCGCACGGCGGCGTGCTGGATGATGCCGTAGCCCAGGCAGCACAGGCTGTCGGCCACAAACAGCTGGCAGGCGGGCCTGCGGGCAGCGGGAGGGGAGCGGGCACCAAGGTTACGGGTCGAGAGAGGAAGCAGGTCGCTACGTGCCTGCAGCGCAATGCCCATGCAGACCTCTGCACAGCGAGGCATGTGCAGGCACCGCCGCAGCTGCTGACAGAGGGGCAGCGGCTGGCGGCTACGGCCACATGCGTACAGCCACCAGCCGGCAGCTCACTCTGCCATGCACATGGTGCCGGGCTGCTCAGGGCCGGGCGCCGGTGAGGGGCTGCGGTGGTCTGCGGGCAGGGAGGCGTGAGGGGGGCAAGCGGGCGACGTGGATGAGCGAGGACGGCGGCGCGCTTGCTACCAGACGTCGCAAACGCCGCATGCAAGCGCCAGCCGGCTGGGCAGCACACTAGCAGTGCAGGTGGCGTTGGCGGCAGCAGCAGCCGTCGCATGCAATTGCTCCTTGTGGGTGTGACAGACAGACAGCGGGCCCATGAGCTCACCAGGATCGGGCGAGTGGTCTCCTCCGGGCGCCGGGGCGTGGCCGGGAGCGGGGCCGTAGGGGCTGCTGTCGGGTGCGGGCGCATTGGGCGAGACGGGGCCGTAGGGGCTGGTAGGGCTGACCGGCGCGTACGGGCTGACAACAGGCGCGTACGGGCTGACAACAGGAGCATACGGACTGATGACGGGAGTGTACGGACTGATGACAGGACTGTACGGGCTGATGGTTGGGGAGGGCGACGGCGAAAGGATCGGGGAGGGCGATGGGGAGAAGACGGGCGACGGGGAGGGGGAGGGCAAGGGGCTCGGTGTCGGTGCGGGACTGGGAGAGTAAGGCGACCATTCCTGACAAGAAAAGGTAATTGAAGTGAACCAAGTTGTGATGTTTGCAGGGAGGTTGAAAGACATCGCCAGCCCACAGAAGCAAGCATGACGGCTATGGCGCATCGGCCGCACTGCAACGTACCGGGGAGGGCGACTCCTCTGGAGACGGGGAGGGAGAGGGGGAGGGGGAGGGGGAAACCACCAGTGCATCGTGTTGTGCCCCCCGGGTTGAAGATCTCGAGGCCTGGGTTGGGCGTGGCTGGCTGGGCTGCCCTTGTGACGTAGTTGACAGCAGCGTAGTTGACAGCACCGCCACAGCCCTGGCGGTGCATACCTTCATCCGCTGCCTGCAGCCCCCCACCTGCATGGGCCATGCACAGGGTCGACACGTCACCACCCCTGCCCCCACTGCTCCTTGCCTGCAGGCCAGGGCAGCGGGTTTGTGTGGGATGGGCGTGGCCACATCGCCACCAACTTCCACGTCATACGCGGGGCCTCCGAGGTGCGGGTGTCGCTCATAGACCAGTCCACGTGGCCCGCCAAGATCATCGGGGTGAGGGCCCCCAGCGGCCCTGCCCCTCGCAGCCTGTCGCTGTCGCGGAGGGTTCTGGTGCTGCGGGACAGGCTGTAGGCCCAACGCGCTGAAGAGGCTGCCTGCCCGTCTCCCTCAACCTGCGCCCGCTGCTGC
>NW_005435069.1:14701-55855 GCF_000147415.1 Chlorella variabilis
GAAGCGAGGCAGCGGGCGGTGCGGCAAGGTTGAGGAAAGGAAGCGCAGGTGGCGGCGAGCAGAACGTGGCAGGCAGAAGCCCCCGACTGCTGGCCCGCAGAATGTGACTGAAGGCCCAGCTGCCATCTGCTCTCACTTGGGGAAGCCGCCAGGCGGCACCGGTGGGGGACGAGGCGAAGGCGGGCGCGGGGGCTTGGGTCGGGGTGGTGGCTTGGGACTGGGCGGCTTTGGGCGAGGCGGCTTAGGGCGAGGCGGCTTGGGGCGAGGAGGCTTGGGGCGGGGCGGCTTGGGGCTGGGGGGTGGTCTCGGTCGTGGCGGCGGTTTAGGGCGCGGCGGAGGAGGCGAGATGCTTCCTGAAATACAAGCAGACAACAAAACCTCACAGATTGAACCAGCTGACAAGCAGCAAGCTGGCAGCCGTTACCATGCATGGCTGGAAGCGGATGAGCAGGCAGAGAGCCACAAGCAGGCAGCGTAGGCGGCAGAGCGTCGCCGCCGGATGGATGGATAGATGAATGGATGCCCCCCTTACCTGCCAGCAGGCTAGTTGTGGTGCCGGCTATGGACAGGCAGGCATTCCCTCCGCTGCCTGGCAGCTGCCCAACCGTGTTTTCCCACTGCGCCAGAGGGAAACAGGCAGGACAGGCGCGTGGCATGGGTTCAGGCAAAGCGAAGCGGGCAGGAAGGCAGCGCCCTTGCAGCAGAACCGCGCCAGCGCAGCGCAGGCGCAAGCCAGGCAGGCGCCGGCACACGCTGTGCAAGACTGCTGGGATGGGAGCAGTCGCTGGGCGCGGCCCTGTACCTTCAAAACCGCGCCGCCGCCGGGCTGCAGCGCTGCTGTCATACTGGCGTTTACCTGCACAGCAGGCAGATCACACTAAGAGCAAGCGTTCGGCTGGCTGCCTCCGATGCCGCCGCCTCAGCGCAGCACGACACAGCAGCCGGCACCCCCAGCAACAGTAGCGCCTCTTGCAGCAGCCAGGCCAGTTGCCCGCTGCCGCCACCCACCGCGACCGCCTTCTGCGTCAGCACCCGCAGGGAGGCTGTCGTCCAGATGCCGCCCTTGCCGTCGCAGCCAGCAGGCGCTGGGTTGAGGGCAGCCGCCACGCCCCACCTGCAAACCATGGCGGCCACGGCACGTCATACCGGCGTTCAAGCGGCCTGCTGGCGCCACCGAGCCACCGCAGGGGGGCAAGAGGCAGAGGCACCGGGATGGGGCGCTGTGCACAGGGAAACGCAGCGCTGGGGCGCACACAGCACATGGGGGGCAGGCGAGCCTAGCCAGGACGGGTGTGAAAGTTGCTCACAGGACTTGGCTGAGCAGGATGCCGTTCTCCGACACCTGCGCCACCCACACCCGCACCGCCCCGCGGAAGGCGATGCCAGGCGCAGACAGGTTGTTGGCAAACGAGGCGCCGCCTGCAGCGCAGGGAAGCACTCTCGGATGCGGGTGGCTGCCACAGCCGCTGAGACAAAGGGCACTTGATGGCAAGGGAAGCTGCGCGCGGTGTGCTGGTGCCAGCAGGTGGTGCCGGCTGCGCAGCCTAAGAGCGGCCAACAAGGTGCCATGAAAAACCAGAGGAACTGAGCCCAGTCCGCGCACCTTGGACCTTGAAGGCCACATTTATTTTCACGCCTTGCAGCTGCAGCAGCACATGGGCGCAGGGGTGAGCAGCCGTAAGCCAAGTGAGGGCCATGGATACCTCCCGGGCGGCAGCAGGGCACAGCATATGCCCCCCGACAGGCTGTCAACCGGCACCACACCAACAGCGCAGCAGCGAGCTGGCACAGCTGTGGTGCATACAGCCATGCCGGAGACAGCTCTGGCGGGCGCATGGTGGATGGCCGAGGCAAGGCAATTGGCGGCAGCATGCTCCTGGCAGGCACCGGGCACATCACGCACCGCCGCTGCCTGCACTTCATCATCTTGAGCTGCTTTGGCACCGGCATTCTGAGGCAATGCAGCCTGCTGTGTTGCTTCCTGTGCAGGGCCTACTCTGGCTGCTGCTGCTGCTTTTCCCGCTGCTGCTGCTGCGGCTGCTGCGGCCTCTCCTGCTGCCGCCGCTTCCTTTGCTGCCGCTGCTGCTGCCTCTCCTGCTGCTGCTGCAGCAGCTTTGCCTGGGCGCTGCTGGTTGGCTGCCTGCACCAGATCCTGGGACCAGATGCCTGCAAGCGGTGGAGCACAAACGATGGGATCAGCTGCGCAGGCCAGCGGCTGCAGGTAGCCAGAAAGGGAGGCGAGATGGCGCGGGGGGCACTGCAAAGCGGCGGCAGCGGCAGCCGTGCCAGCCTGCCGGCCCCATGTGCGACACCCTCGGCACGCTGAACGGGCGGCAGGTCCACCTCATTTGCAGGCCACCCAGCCCGTCAGCTGGGGCAGCGCCGCAGTGCCGGAGGGGACTCCGCCATGTTCGACATGGTGTGCCCCCGCCTAGCGGCAACCGGCCATGCGACCATGAAGAAGTGCACATCGCAACCAGGTGCCCCTCCCCACCTGGAAGCGCTAGCAGCCAGAGGGCCGCCAGCAGCCTCAGCGCTAAACCTCTCCGCATGCTCTGACCATGGATTTAGCTACGTGTACGTGGGTCCGGGGAGGAATCTGTTGAAGAGGGAGGGGGCTGGGGGCACCTGCCAGCGTGGCGTTGAATTCTGTGCAATCGCGCCAGAGAGCCCTGCATCACCGTTTGGCCAGTGTAATCGCGGTATATGGCCATCCGCGACGTGTACGGCCGTCCAGGAGAGCGCTGGACAGAGGACGGCAGCCGGCGCGCCATGGCGAAGCACAACGTCACGCTGGGTGGCTTGCAACGGCAAAATAGTCAAACAACGGGATCCAGTGGCAGTTCCAGTCGGTTGCGAAAATTAAAGCGATAGTTGGGGGCGGAGGAGATGTGCAATGAAAGCCCGGCACTGAAACGGACAAACAAAAGGCTGGCAGCCTTGCCACAGTGGGCAGGGCGCTCAAGGGGAGCAATCAGAGACAGATCAGGCGGCGTTGCGTCTTAAATGAACCAAGAACAGGCCCATGGATGGGATGGGTTTCGACTCGGGGACAGATGATGGACAGGATCAGGGGTGGGATGCCTTCTTCTTCTTGTGTGGTCGGGCCAGGCCATCAGCTGCGCCAGTCGCCGCCAGTAGCCAAACAGCGCCTGGCACCTTGCCAGGGAGGGCCGCTAAGCAAACAGCGGCACCTCCACCCCGCTGACCTCTGGCAGGGAGGCCGGGGTGCAGTCCTCCTCATAGCCCACCAGGTCGTCAAAATTGCCCTGGAGCCAGGGCAAGTACAGGGCAGGGCGGGTGCTAGCAGAAGTCAGTCAGCGTGGGACCGCAGAAGAGAGCTGCCAGCTGCACAAGGGCAGGAAGGTAGCTGCGCATGCGTGGTGGTGGGCGGCGGGGAAGCCAGCTGCCAGCGCTCACCAGCAGGAAGGACTCTGGCAGGTCGCCGGCATTGGTCATCTGGCACACCTCCCCCGCGGTCGAGTTGCTGGGGATCCAGCTGCGGGGCGCGGGGGAGGGGCGACGGCGCCGCGGTCAGCAACACGATGCAGCTGAAGGGGGGTTAGCGGCAAGCCAATGTCTTTTCTGACCACTATGCAGCAATCAGGGCCTGCCCCCCCACCTGATGAAGTAGTCCTCAAACAGCAGGTCCGCCTGCAGACCCTCTACGCTCAGCACATCCGTCAGCGGCGGCAGCGCGCCTTCAAAGAGCGTGGAAGGGCAGGGGGGGGCAGCACGATGTGGGCACCAGTAACTGCCACAAGTCGTGTCACAAACAAGGCACAGGCCAGCGCGGAAGGAGGTGAGGGCGAACCAGCACCGGAGAAGCCCCAGATGCAGCCCAACCTGGCGCCTCACCTTCGTCCACCTGCGGCTCTGGCAGCTCGCCACCGATGGTGGTGATGAGCATGCGGGCGCCTTCGCCCTCACCGCCCAACTGGAAGAGGTCTGCACACAGCGCAGCACAGCAGCACCACCAGTGCAGCTGCATAAGAGCAGGCGCACGGTGGCGGCCAGCTGCGGGAGGGCCAGCAGGCAGGGACGCAGCCCAGAGGCAGGCACGCCTGGCATGCACGAAGGGGGCGGCAAGGCACCTGGCGCGGCAAAGGTGGCCTCCAGGCTCAGCTCCTTCCCGGAATCTGCGCAGGGAATGGGGCGACGTCAGTTGAAGGTACAGGCAACGCCAATGGCGGCATGCCAGCGTGCAGGCAACACACCAGCCTGCCGTCGACGCTGACGCCACGACATGCAAGGCCCCCAACAGGCGATGCAGCCAGCAGCGGCACGCCAGCAGGGCACCCGCCTGCGCTGAGGTCGGCCACCCTGCCGCTGCCTGCTGCCAGAGGGTCGATCCCCGCCCCTCCACGGAAGAGCAGCTCCTGCCTCAGCCCTCGGCCCGCCGACTGCAGGCGGCGCCCAGTCAGCACTTGTGCCGCGTCGCGCAGCGCCTGCCCCACCCCCTCCCCGTCGGCGCCCAACACCTCCTCCACCAGCTCCGCCGCATCCTCCGTCTCGTTGGCGCTCAGCACTGCGTGGTGCAGGCAGGGGCAGGCACAGGTGGGGTCACGCGTGCGGCATGGGCGTGCCTTCGCGCCCGGCCCACACAGTCTGCTTCCGGCCACTGAGGTGGGATCCTTGCCCGGAGAAACCCCAGGGCTCAGTCACCCCCACGCTGCAGCGCCTGTGCCCCAAGGCCCGCACCTGACAGCAGAGGGATGGGCGGCACGGCAGTGACTGACTCGTAAATCGCGCCCTGCCACTCGCACCGCTTGCGTAGCCGCAGGCTGCACAGGCCGTCAGTAAAGATCATCCTGCAGCAGATACGGGGAGCCAGGAGAGTTTGAAGGGATGCTCGGCAGTGGACGCCGCTCGCATATCCCTGCCCCCTGCTGCCCGCTGCTCCTCTCCAGCCACGCCCCGTGCTGCAAGCCGCCAGCTCCGGCTGCCTGCCACCACCTCCCTCTCACCTGGTCTGCTCAAAATCCAGCTGCACAGCCAGCTCTCCCGGCCGACGGCTGACGGGAGGCACGTAATAGGCCAGGGGCAGCTCCACCAGCAGCTCTGCAGGAGGAAGGGTGGCAGGCAGACGTGATGAAAATCGGGGTGGAATGGCAAAGTGAGTCGAGATCAGCAGCTGAAGAACACGTGCGCACTGGATGCCACCCTGAGCAGGCAGCCAGAGGCCCGCCGCCAGTGCCAGCACACAGCGGAGCCACAGGCTGGCTTGGGCGTGCCTTCGCTGCGCGCGTTGGGCGTGGCCAGCACCGTCACGTTCACGCTGTTGAGCGGCTCTGGGAAGTCTGGGTCGGCGGGTGGGATGACTTGGTTGGTATCGATGTCCGTGACTGCGTAGGGGCAGGCGAACATGGGAGTGCAAGGAGGATCCGGGCATGAGCCAAGCGGGAGGTTTGCGGACGAATGCCGGCAGGAAGGCAGTGAATACGCTGGCGGCTGTGAGCAGGTGCTCGCGGTGCTTGCTGCGGAGCGGAAGCGCTACCTGTCAGGCACTTGGGCTCCGGCAGGTACACGTCTGCGTTGCACACCAGCCACATGCGCACGGCGGCGTGCTGGATGATGCCGTAGCCCATGCAGCACAGGCTGTCGGCGATGAACAGCTGGCAGGCGGGCCTGCGGGCAGCGTTGGGCAAGTGCAGGGGGACATCGTGAGCGCTGAGCAGCAGAGGCATTGTAGCAGTAACAGCTGGCGAGCTCCCCCTGCTGTCGCTGCAACTCACTCTGACATGCACATGGCAGTAGGGCCCTCGGGCGCAGGGGCAGGCGCCGGGAGTGGGCCTGCACATAGTCATGGGCGCACCTGCCTTGTTTAGCTCTAGACACTGGAGGTAGGCTGCCCCCAAACCACCCAGGCAGGCACCGCTCAGCTGCCGACTTCGTGCCACCCCAGCCGCCGCTGCCCCACTCACTGTAAGCAGGCGCAGGCACGGGCGCCGGGACTGGCGCTGGCACAGGCGCAGGTGTTGGTGCAGGCTGCGGCGCGTAGCTGGGCTGTGGAACGGGGGCGTACGGTTCTGGTGCAGGGGCTATGTCTGGTTGCGGCGTAGGTGCCAATGGCTGCGGACTGGGGGCAATTGCTGGTGGACTGGCATAGGGGCTTGGTATGTACGGCGAGTAAGGTGAGGGGCTGAGATAGGGGGAGGGGCTCGGGCTCACGATGTACGGACTGCAATGAGCATGCACGCATTATTTGTGAAGCACGAACTGAGGAACGAACACATGCACCCTCTTGCAACAGATACAGCAGACATGTACACACACCTGGGCGAGTAAGGTGACGGGCTGGGGCTCAGGATGTACGGTGAGAATGGTGACGGGCTGAGGTATTGGAGAATCATAACACCAACAAATATTAATGATAAAGCAAGTGCAGTGACGGAAGCATTCTTCAGCAATGCGCATGAAGCAGATACATGCAACCATAGGCATCTCAGACATACACACCTGGGAAGGTAAGGAGAGTACGGTGACGGGCTCACTGGCAAGGGTGGAGGTGGAGGCGGAGGCGAGGGTGGTGGCGGCGGCGGGGGGGGAGGGGGAGAAGGCGGCGGGGGACGAGGTGGTGGCGGCGGCGGCGGGGGGGGAGGGGGCGAAGGTGGAGGAGGCCGAGGTGGTGGTGGAGGCGGTGGCGGAGGAGCAGGAAACGGTGGAGGACGAGGAGGTCTTGGGCTTGGTGGCGGCGGGCGAGGTGGAGGGCGGGGTGGGCGAGGTGGCGGGCGTGGAGGGCGTGGCGGGCGTGGAGAAGGTGGCGGTGATCGCCGCGGGCGTGGTGGTCGCGGGGACGGCGGTCGTGGTGGGCTGCATGAACAGCAACAATCAAGGAATGCACATGCCTGAGCAGCCAAAGCAGGTCTCTATCACAAACCATAGCAAGTTTAAGTTGAGAGAGATGCAAGGCATGCCGGCGGGGAAAGCATGGATGGGTAGCGGCATGCAGCACGGCTCAAGCTCACCGTGGGTGTGGCGGCGGACGCGGCGGCTTGGGCCTCGGCGGCGGCCGAGGAGGCTTGGGTTTCGGCGGCGGTCTAGGAGAGGGAGGAGACGGCTTGTTGTCGACAGGGGATGGAGGATCCGGTGGCGGCGGGGAGGGTGGCTCAGGCGGAAGAGCGGGCGGCGACGGCGGGGCATCCGCCTGGGGCGGCGGCGGCTGGTCTCCCAAAGGAGGGGGCGGGCTGGTCCCATCTGCACAGCAAAGCGGGTGCAGCAAGCAGCCTCTGTACACGCCAGGCGAGGCAGGAGACAGCTACGCAGCTGTGAGGTGGTGGAGGCACGGGCAGGCCACTTGGGCAGGCAGGCAGGCAGGCAGGGACTCACTCGTCAGGATGGTGACGTTGTTGGAGCCCTCTGGGTCCAGGCACGCCAGCCCTGCCGGCGCCGTCAGGTTGCCCACCGTGTCGGCCCACTGCCAGGCAGAGGGAGCGGTGAGTGGTGTGGGAGGGGCGCAGGATGGCTGGGTGGTGGGAGGCAGCAGCAGCGACCGCTGGCTGGACGGCAGATAGCAGCGGTTGGCCCCAGCGAGGCACACCGCCGCCGCCGCCTGCGCTGTGCGCTGTCGCACAAACAACCGCCCCGCTCCATGCATGCGCTGCAAAGCCACGCCACGCCACAGCTGGAGACTGCGAAGAGGAGGCACACCTTTTCGGGCGCCACCCCGCCTGGCCCCACGGCTTTCGTGATGTTCTTGAACACCTGCACTCCCCATTCCCCAGGTGGAAAGGACGTCCGAGGCACACGAGAAAGCAGGCCGCGGAGGCACGGCCGCTGGCCGCCGCCCCGCCGGCATGGACTGCCATCCCACCACCTCCCTGCTGCCCACGTGCTGCTGCTCAGGTGCAGCCACCAGGCAGGGCAGGGCCTCACCAGGTCTGCCACCTCAGCATCGGGCGTGGCTATGCTGAGCGGGGCGGAGACCCACTCCCCGGCCTCGCCGTCGCAGCCAGCACCCGCCTGGCTGCTGTTGGCAGCGCCCAGCCACCTGCAGGCACAGGCGGGAAACCAGGGCCGGGTTGGGGGTTGCGACTGATGACTGAGCATCAACAGCACGTTCCCCAAGCTGCAGCAGGTGGCAGTTGAATGTGGCATTCCACCACGGACCCAGTAGTTAACCTGCCCAGACCCCATCCACCTCCACACCCACCCACACCGCACCCACAACCGCGCAACCTGCCCACACACTCACGTGACATCCGACGCAAACAGGCCGTTGCCACCCGCAACCCTGGCCGCAAATTTCTTGACTTCGGCTTTGAAGCTGATGTTCTTGTTGGCAAAGGGGGCTCCGCCTGCGTGCAGCGAGGGGCAGCCGGCGCTAGGAGGGCGGCCTCGCCCCTGCGCAGGCGTGCCGCCTGTTTCCGCCAAGCACGCTCCACCCGTTGCCGACAGCTCACCCTCCACTTTGAACAAAACAACAAATTCGACAGACTCCGCCTGAGCACCTGCGTCAGGCAAGGGAAGAACGTGCAGGCGCAGCTGGACCGGGCGGAGGTGCCAGCAGGCGTGTCCAGGCGGCGGGGGCCCCAGCGGCGGTGGAAGCGGCGGGACGGGGAGGTCAAGCCTGTGCTGGACGGCATCCTAGCCCATCCACATGCACTGTGGCAGCGATCAGGCGGACATGGGGAAAAGGAGCAGCGCCAGGACATGGCGCGCGCTTCCCGCTGCTGGGCCCCCAAACTAGATCGCAGCTTGGTACGCGTCCACGCAGCGTGCCCGTCCCAGAAACCTCCGCAGCTCACCTCCCGCCCAGCACCAAATTGCCACCGCAAGCAGGGCCGCCGGGGCGAGCCCCCTGGGCGCCATCTGACCGGGATGTGCGTTCTGCAGCTTGGTCAGGCCCGGCTGCTGCACTTTACAAGTGGGGAGCTGACGTGGCAGGCGGCGGCAGAGGCGGCGGCGGCGGACCTGCCGTGCACTGAACAAGCATACCTCAAGGCCAAGCCCCCGGCCAGCTGGGCACTAAATTAGTGTATCGCTGTGTTTTGGATGTTAAGCATTACAGGAGAGCGGTAGCAGCAAAAGGCAGCAAGCAGGGTGCACGGGCTGCGCTGCGGCGGCGTGCGTCTATAGAGCGGGTTGGGCGCACAGCAGCAGGCACAAGAGCCCAGCAGAGTGGCTGACACTCCTGCCAGAAAAATGGTGGGAGACGCAGGAGACGGTTGTAATCGGCCAATCCACGGCCAGATGGCGAGGGGATGCCAGCTCGCCTTCCCGCCCGTGTTCAGTGTTGCTGGATATATAGGAAAGAATGAAAAGAGAACATATCACATTATTTGTAAGGAGCTAGCCCCACTAGCGCTGCCGCTGGGCAACCTAGTGGGGCTGATGGCATCCCGCAAGCTGGGCGCGGCTACTGGAAGAGAGGGTCGACGGGGGTGAAGGCGTCGGACAGAGACTCGGGGGTGCAGTCCTCCTCATAGCCCACCAGGTCGTCAAAGTTTCCCTGCAGGGAGAGGACCACAAGGTGGAGCGAAGCTCTCGATGGAGATGACAGGGTGTGACACGCAGCGGGTGCGGGGGGGACGCCCCGGAGAGCAGCAACCGTTCCTGTGAGCCGCAGCCAGCAGGTGCCAAGGCCAGCTGCCGGCGCTCACCAGCAGGAAGGACTCTGGCAAGTCGCCGGCATTGGTCATCTGGCACAGCTCGCCCGACGAGGAGTTGGTCGGCAGCCAGCTGCGGGGTGGAGCCGGTGGGGGTAGGGCAGTTAACACCCCGGAACCAGACACTGGCCGCCAGGCTGGCACCCCTGCCTCCACGACCCACACTAGTGTGACTGTCGCAGCAGCCACCATGTACCGCCAAGTATGCATACCGCCCCACCCTGCCCCACCTGATGAAGTAGTCTTCAAGCAGCAGGTCCGCTGTGAGGCCCTCCGTCAGCACATCCATCAGCGGCGGCAGCGTGGCTGCAGGGCGGCAGGCAGGCACAGGCAGGGATCAACCAGTTGCCTGGCCTGACGATCTGGCACATTCAGGCCAGCGGGACAGGCTGGGGTTTTAGGGCCGACCGGAGGGCGCGGTGGTGGTGCTGCAGCGAGCCAGCACAGCACAGCACAGCGGCGCCGCACCATCGTCCACCTCCCCCTTGGGAAGCTCGCTGCCGACCCGTGTGATGAGCATGCGGGAACCGGGGCGCGAGTCGAACAGGCCTGCAGCAGCCACGAGGATGCGCTCGGAGCTTGGCAGGGAAGGGCAGGAGAATGATGGCGGCAGCGGCACAAGCAGCATGCCCAGCCCACATGGCGAGGCGGGCGGGCTGGAGCTCCGGAGCTCGAGCGGGCGACTGGCCCAAGGGGCAGCACAGCACACCTGGCGCCAAGAACGCTTCGGGGTCCAGCACCGCGGCAGGCCCGGCGATGCCCAGCGGCGCCAGCGGGTCTGGCATCGCGCCTGACCCAGTCAGGAGCTCTGCCTTGAGGCCGCGGCCCATCGCGGCCTGCAGGCGCCGAAGCGCAGGCAGCATGGAACCGGCCCCCTCGATAGGTGCCTGGTCGACTCCCTGCTCGTCAGCGCCCACAGCGTTGTCCTCCACCTGGGCCGCCGCCTCTGCCGTCTCGTTGGCATTCAGCACTGCAGCAGCGGGCACAGCGGGGGGGCGTTGGACCGAGCTCTCAGCACCGGGCAGGAGGAGCACCAGCACTACATGCCCCGCTGTAGAACCTTTGTAGGCTGCTTCTCTGCTCATGCAAGCCCGATTCAGCAACCACGCGGCGGCATGGGCCACCACCCACCCCAGTCACCTGACAGCAGCGGCATGGGCTGCACGGCGGTCACCGCCTCATACACCGCCCCCTCCCACTCGCACGGCACCCGCAACCGCAGGCTGCACTGCCCATCCTCATTCATCCTGCAGAGCAGGTGCAGCGGTGGCGCAGCAGGTGGCAACGCAGATCTGCTGGGTTGGGGAGAGGAGCAGCACATTGCCACCGACCTCGTCCGCTCGAAATCCAGCTGCACGGCAAGCTGGCCAGGCACGCGGCTGACCGGCGCTACATAGTATGCCAGGGGCAGCTCCACCAGCAGCTCTGCAGGCGGGCAGGCAGGCTGGGCCGTTGCGATGTTGGGCGCGGCTAAATGAGATGGCCCGAAATCCTGGGCAACAGCAAGCCACTGGTTGCTCGGCCAGCTGGCAGCGCCAGAATGGCGGCAAGCCTGCCAACAGCGTGCGTGCAGCCGCACCCTCTGCTCGGGCGTTTGGCGTTTCCACCACAGATGTGTTGACGGAGTTGAGCGGGTCTGGGTTGTTGGGGTCAAGGGGAGGGATGATTTCGTTGGTGCTGGTGTCCACAACTGCAGATGGGAGCCACCCAGATGGAGCGGCAGGCGCGAGGTTGTGAGTGCAGAGGACAAGGACGGATGGACACGTGGTCTGGCTGGTCCTCTCAGACCACCCGTAGGGACCACCCGCCGCATCCCGAGCTGCTGGTATTGCCAGGTGGCACACCCCGCAGCACCCGCAGCCCACCGCCCACGCACCCGTCAGGCAGGTAGGCTCCGGCAGGTACACGTCTGCGTTGCACACCAGCCACATGCGCACGGCGGCGTGCTGGATGATGCCGTAGCCGCTACAGCACTGGCTATCTGCAATGAATATTTTGCACAGGGGCCTGCAGGAGAGCAGAGGAGGGGGGACCAATAGAATACTCGGCGCCAGGCAGGTGATGCTAGGTTTCGGGGTGGAGCCGAGGAGCCACCCCGCCCTCAGCAGTGCGCACATGCCGGCAGCATGCGTGGCAGCCGCTCCCTGGACTCCAGAGCAACCTGCAGCGCCCTGGCTCACTCACTCTGCCATGCACATCGGGGGTGGTTGGGGTGCTGGGCCGGGGGTGGGGGCCGGGCCGGGTCCTGGGCTGGGGCCGGGGCCTGCAACAACAGCGGCGGCAGGGGACAGCAGTCGCGGGCACGCTGCCGTGGCAAAGGCCTGGGCCAGCGAAACCCTGCGTGGTTTGCTTCGGCGAGATGCGTGATGTGACACTGACAGACAGACAGGCAGGCAGGCAGGCAGGGCCAGCTCACCCGGTCCGGGCCCAGGCCCGGGAGTGGGCGCCGGCGACGGCCCAAACGGCGCCGGCGACGGCGCAAAGGGCCCCGGCGACGGGCCAAAAGGCGCCGGTGATGGCCCCAAGGGCGCTGGCGAGGGGCTGGCGACAGGGCCGTAGGGCGAGGGGCTGCATGGGAAACGCGGGGTGTAAAAAGGGCTGTTAGTGCTCCGAGCAGCTACAGCGCCGTGGTGGTGCCTGCTGCCACTGACCTGGGACTGACACCATAAGGTGAAATCGGGTACGGCGACACCTGCAGGCGGGCAACGGCAGGCCAGGTGAGGGTTGTTGGCAGCGTCGGGGCTCCAGCACAAACAGCAGCACAGATGGGCTACAGGGAGAAGCAGGTGCCGCATGCGGCTGGGCGGCGCTGTTGTCGTGCTGGCACTGACCGGCAGGGGACCGTAGGGCGAGAGAGGGGCATAGGGGCTGCTGGGGGGGAGGGGGCTGTAGGGGGTGACGGGAGAGTAGGGGCTTGACGGCGAGTAGGGGCTGGTGGGAGAGTAGGGGCTGGTTGTTGGGCTGGTAGGCGAGTAGGGGCTGGTTGGGCTGGTTGGGCTGGTTGGGCTTGAAGGCGATACGGGGCTTGAAGGCGAAACGGGGCTAAGGGGGCTGGATGGCGAAATGTAGGGCGTCGGCGGCGGGGGTGGAGGGCTGTAGAAGACTGGAGAGGGCGGGAGCTCTGGGGACAGGATCACTGGAAGCGGTGCGGCGGGGAGGGCGAGGGCGGCTGTGGAGGAGAGGGAGGAGGGAGGGGCGGCGGACGGAGGCGCACTGGCCGGGGCGGGCGAGGCGGCGGCGACGGGGGAGGCGGGGAAGGCCTGCACAAGTGAATGGAGAAAGGCAGGCGGCAGGCTGTGGGACCAAAGCACGCCTGCAGTGCAGCTTGGGTGCTGCAACTGCAGGCTCTGCTACCACAGAGCGCTCAACAAGAGCTGCTCCAGCTTTCACTCAGGCAGCTGCTGCTCACCGTGGCGTGGGCGGCGGCGGCTTGGGCGGCTTGGGCCTGGGCGGTGGTCTGGCGGGCCGGGGAGGCGGAGGGCGCGGCGGTTTCGGCCGGGGAGGCGGCCTACAAAAAAGAAATGAAGCAGCCGGCGATGTGAGGCTAGGGCAGCAGGGCCGTGCGGTATGGATGGCAGAGCAGGCATGGCAGAGCATGCTCCACACATCTGTCCCTCCAGTCGCCCGCTGCTCACTTGGGCCTCGGCGGCGGCGGCTTGGGCGGACGGGGAGAAGGCGGGCGCGGGCGAGGCGGCTTGGGCCGTGGCGGGGGCGGCTTGGGCCGCGGCGGGGGCGGCTTTGGTGGCTTCGGGCGAGGAGGTGGCGGGCTCGTGATGCTGTCTGCAAGCGGGAAGGCGAGGGTGTAAGTGGCATGTGAACGTCATTCAATGCGCTGCCATTGGGCCGCCCCTCATGCAGACCTCTGCTGCACGATGTGCTCCGTGGTGGTGCGGCGCTGTGCAAGTTGTGCAGACTGGGTACTGTGTGGCACACCAGCGACAGCCTGACATGCGGGGGCGGCCGAGAAGTTGGGCAGGCACCCACCGGGCAGCAGCTGCACCGTAGCCTGCGTCGCCACCGGGGTCATGCACGCCGCGCCAGCGGGGTCAGCCAGCGAGCCAACCGTGGCAGTCCACTGCATTGGATGTAGTGAAGGCAGGACAAAAGGCAGCGCTGAGATGTCGACCTGCATGTGTGTGGATGTTCCGTCCACTTCCACACGTGGACCAACGCCACCCTTATCCAGCCAGGCAGCCAGCCATCAGGTACAGAAGATGCGGCCGTCACAAATGTCAAGCAAGAGGCAGAGGCACCGCAATACGCACCGCTGCGGATGATGTGCCGCCAGCTGTCAGCGCTGCCGTCAAGCTCGCCTTGACCTGCGGGCCGCCAGCAAGCAAGCAAGCATGGAGCTGACATGCATCGGGCAGCCCCCTATGCAGGGCACCGACGGCAGCCGCCTCCGGCTGCTACCAGGGCCCCATACGCAGGCACACTAGCAAAGCAACACAATGCCGATAGGGCTCGGCATCACCGCCACTTTGCTTGCTTCCTGTTTCTCAGCAGCAACAACAGCTCCTCACCGCCTGCGCGATGGCTGCGGTGGCTGTAGTGACCTGCATCGGCGCCCACACCCCCGCCTGGTCGCTACAGGGTGGCACCACATTGTCGGTCAAGGCGCCAGCGAACCTGCGGCAAGATGAAGCGCAGGGCTGTGAGCATAACGCGCCAGCAGCTGCAATGCTTGCCGCGCACTCCCAGCGTGCCGCACAGCCGCTGGCGCTGTGACACCGCCTTTGCATTGCGCCGTGCTGTCTTGCTGCATGCACCGCCGCCCTTTCTGCACACGCATGCCAAGCCTCCCAAGCTGTCCTCCGCGCTTACGTCGCAGCCCCTGCTGCGATGCCGTTGCCCGAGATCTGAGCCACAAAGGCCCGGATCTGGGCTCGCAGGTTGACGTCGCCATTTGCAAACGCTGCTCCGCCTGCAGGGGCAGCAGGAAGTGTACGGTACAACTAAGCCACGATCTCTCCCGCATCATCACCAAGCCCAGCAGCGGGACCCATCGTGTTCTCCACATGCCGGGGTCGTGCACCTGGCTGCCTGCATGCCGGCCCCAGCTGATGGCCCCGGCTGCGACCCCCCCCCCAGCCCACTCCTGCACGGCACAGTTGCGTTGTAGCAAGCTGCAGCCACCCCATGCGCGGCCCACCTTGGACCCTGAACTTTACGATGAGAGTCACGCCCTGTTCCTGCACATGGGAAGCAAGCGCCGCTTTTTTGCTTTTTGCTTGCTGAATATATGCTGAATGTGGGGCCGCAGCGCTGCCTGCCTGCCATCCTCAGGAGGGTGCGCGCAGGCGGGGGCAGATGCGGATAGCGGCACATGCGGCACACGCACCCCTGCTGCTGCTCTGACGAAAACATCTCCTGCTTTTGTGTTGCCTCTCGCTGTTCCATTGGTTGGTCCTTGCGCCAGGCAGCCTGCAGCGCAGCATGCAACATGCACCTCAGCTGACTGCAGCGCGACAGCAGCGGCGCGGCAGCGGCGGCGGGCTTGCTTGTTGCTTGTGTGGGCTTAAAGTCTGGTAAAGCAAGAACTAGCTTGCAACATAGACTCCCCGCCGAAACGGGACGGGAACCGGGCGAAAGCAGAGAAAGCAATAAAACAGGGGTGGAGCAAGGCGACATGCAACGCAAGCAGCTGACAGGGCACGCATCGAAACGTGTGTATGACTGGCAAAGTGGCATGGCGCATTGGGGAGAAACGCAACGGTACGGGAGCATGGGCTGGCCAAACGGCAGTGCGGAACGCTAGGTCACTAGAAAAGCAGGGAAAGGCGCACTATGTATGCAATGAGGGCAGCCCCGGCTCGGGGCCGTTGAGAAAGCAGTGGGCGGGAGGGGGGAGGCCCCGGTGTGGGCGGGCCCCATCGAGGGGGGATGGGGCGCGCAAGCGGCCAGATGGGGCGGGGCGCGGGCGGCAGTGGAGTCCTGCGGCTGGGTGGGATATAGGGCAATGAGCGTTGAGCAGTGTGCGATGAGCAATGAGCAATGAGCAGTGAGCAGCCCCTCCCTAAACAAAGTGAAGCGCAGGACGGGGTCCGGTGGATGGGAGGCAAGGAAACGCGGGGGGTTGCCACGTGCGCTACCGCCGCCGCCGCAGGCAGCACCCCTGCGGCGGCGGCAGCGGCAGCAAGCCGTGGACCCAAACGCCGTGCCGCCGCCGCCGCAGGCAGCACCCCTGCGACGGCGGCAGCAGCAAGCCGTGGACCGAAACTCCGTGCCGCCGAGTCCCGTGGCTGTGGCCGTGGGCTTCTGGCAGGAAACTACGGCCGCAGCTCGGCAGCACGGGGGCGTCGCAGCGTGCCGCCGCCGCCGCGCTGCCCCCCGGGCACGGCGGCGGCGGCAGCAAGCTTGGGCCCAAACGCCGTGCCGCCGAGTCCCGTGGCTGCGACCGTAGACCGTGGGCCGGAAACTGCGGCCGCAGCTCGGCGGCACGTGGTTCTGGTCAAATCGCCAAGCGTGCAGCAGCGCCGAACCACGCTTCCCGGCCTCGGCGCATGCCTTCAGGGGCCCCCTATCGCTGGGCACACCCCTCCAACACCGAACATGCGCCCGGGGGGGAGGGCGGCCCGGGCGGCCCAGGCCAAAGTGGGCCGCCCTCGAGCAAGAGGCGGCCGGGCTGTGTGCTGAATGAATGAATGAATGAACGGGCAGTTGGGAGGGACCGCAGACTCGCTGCAGCCATGTGTGGGCCGCAGTCCGTGTTTGCAGCAAGTCTCTGAGCAGGTCCGTCCAGCAGTGGAGGCGAGAAACCCAGGAGATCTCGTGCATTTCTCGCCATCGAACGCCTGCCCACTCAACGTGTGGCTGCCCGCCCACGGTGCTGCCTGGACGACGGATGGGTAGCTCCCCAAGACAGAGGCCCAAACATCAACGGCTCCAAGGCGGCGCGCACCTGACAGCAGAATGAAAGATGCCAGGCCCACGAGCAGCAGCCTAGCGCTCGCTCGCGTCTTCATGGCTATGCTCCATTCGAGAAATGTGTGCAGCTGGGTGGGGCGCGGTGCAAGAGGCTGCTGGGCATGTGACGAGGACTCATGTGGGGTGGTTTCTCCCTTGTGTCTCTTACCTTTTATTCTTTCGTTCCCTGTTACGAAAGCTTCATCGGCTAGAGCATTGACATAACATGAAGCACCGTGCACACCTTCTCAGCGCACAGGAGGCCTCAGGCTGCCCTGTGCACAGTGCGCACCTTCTCTGCGTCGTCTATAGGATCCTGGATGCTGTGGGGGCGGGCAGGAGCACAATCGGCGTCTTCAGGCAAGGGTTCTGAGCACCGGAGGGCGCAGGAGCGCTCCCGCGCCTACTTTGCTGCCACGAGCCTGCGCACGACGCAGGAGAAGGTGCGCACTGCCAACGATATTCAGCCCGGCCGGCGGGTCCTAGGGGGAGAACTCGTCCGTGGCGGCTCCGGTGGCGGCGCCGGTGCCCGCTACTGAAATCTAGCCTGCTGCCTGCTCACCCCTGCTCCGCAGGCGAATGAGCAGCGGTAGCAGGAGCCCCTCTGCACCCAGGGAGTGCGAGCCGGCTGGGTGCCGCCAAGCGTGCAGGCTGCTCACGGCCGCCGCTGCCTAGCGCAGAGCCGCCGCTGCCTGGCGCAGAGCCCGCCTCGGAGGAGCCCAGTTGGCTGCGGAGGATGCCTCCCTCGCGAGTGAGCGAGTCGATGTTGATGTCCTTGAGCTAGCTGCGCTCCTCAGCGTGCATCTCGCTTTCGCCGCTTGTCGGCCAGCCGGGAGCGTGTTTGCCCCAGCTGTCGGGCAAACTCGCGCCCGACTGGCGGACAAGCAGCGAGAGCTGACGCCCGCCCTGCGCAGCTAGAGGCCAAGAACAGCATCATCGAGTCGCTCACTAGTTCGCGAGACATCCTCCTGCAGCAGCCGGCTCCTTCCGAGACGGGATCTGCGCCTGATAGCGGCGGCCCGCGTGAGTATCCTGTGCTCCTGGCGGCGGCTGCTGGTTGGTGGCCCACTTGCAGCCAGCGATGCACTGCTGTCTTCGCCGCCACTGCCGGCGCTGCGCTGCTGGCTGCTGGGCGCTTGCCGCTTCAGTATGCAACTGTTACTCCAAGGCGAGACCCGACCCCATCGCTGCTGCGCTCTTCCCCTGTGTGCAGCGCCGGGCAAGTGAATGATGGCAGGGCCCTCTTGCAGCCAGCTGGCGTGGCAAGCAACGGTGCTCACCAGCCGGAGCCGTGCTGCGCCGCCCCTCAGCACTGGATGCCAGGTATTTGCCCCCTGCTCGCCTGTCCATCAATGAAGCCCATGCTTCCGCCTCCATTCGCGCTGCCCGTTGTCCCGCCAGTGCCGTCGCCAGTGCCGCAGCCGGTCTCGCCCGGCGCTGCACACACTGGCGGCGGCACTGGCAGCACGACTGGCGGCGCATCAGGCGGCGGAAGCAAGGGCTTCATTGCTGGACCGGCCGGCAGGTGGCGCATGTCCTGTCGTGAGTGCCCAGAGACGGCGCGGCTTTGGCGGGTGAGCCCGCTAATCTTCCCATCCCACGGAGCGCCGTTGCTCGGTGCGCAGCTGGCTGCCAGCTCTGCACACACATTTGTTGCATTTCGTACACGCTGCTGGCTGCAAGAGAGCCCTGGTATCAATCAATGCCAGCCGCTTGCCCGAGCTCCGCTGCTGCCTTCCTCACTGCTGCCTTCCTCACTCCTGCCCTTGCAGAGCCTGCGCTTGCTGACGTGCTGCCGCCTCTTTCAACTCACGCAAAGCCCCTCTCTGCCCTGCCTTCTGCCCTGCTGGTGCGCGGCAGCCGATTCCCAGCCTGCACCTGATGCACTCCATTGCTGCTGGCGTTGTACAGTTTCCTTGCTCAGGCAAGGTGCTGCAAGGCAAATGCAACACACACCAAGGAAGATATACTGGTGTATCTGGTTGCAGCGGTCGTCAGGAGAGGGCAAGAAACGGGGTCAGGTAGATGAGCAGTGCTGGAAAGATAAAGCGACGCTCTGGACAAGGGCATGTGACTCAGCAAAAATTGGGGAACGAATCGCTATTCGGGATGCATAACATTTGGGGGCGGGATGCAAATGGGAATCCCGCTATGGAGGTTTGGAGGTTACACGCGCAGGGAGGGTCCCCGAATGGTCACGCCGGCATCACGCCGGCTGGATGGGCAGGTGACGAGTCAGGGCGGCGCCGGGAGCGCCTATGCCAGGGGGGCCGGCTCGCCGCTGCTGGTCTCCAGCAGAGACTCAGGGCTGCAGTCCTCCTCATACCCCACCAGGTCGTCAAAGTTGCCCTGGAGCCAGGGCGAGTACAGGGCAGGGCGCGTGCCAGCAGCTATCAAGTCAGCTTGGAAGCGCAGGAGAGAGCTGCCAGCTCCACATGGGAGGAAGAAAGCTGCGCATGCAGGCAGGCAGGCCAGCAGGTGCCAAGGCCAGCTGCCAGCGCTCACCAGCAGGAAGGACTCTGGCAGGTCACCGGCATTGGTCATCTGGCACACCTCCCCCGCGGTCGAGTTGCTGGGGATCCAGCTGCGGGGCGCGGGGGAGGGGCGACGGCGCCACGGTCAGCACCACGATGCTGAAAGGGTGTAGCGTCAAGACGAAGCTCTTTTAACCACCATGCAGAACCAGGATCAAGACCCCCACCTGATGAAGTAGTCCTCAAACAGCAGGTCCGCCTGCAGACCCTCCACGCTCAGCACATCCGTCAGCGGCGGCAGCGCGCCTGCAAAGAGCGGTGGAAGGGCAGGGGGGGCAGCACGATGTAAACAACAGTAACTGCCACAAGTCGTGCCACAAACCAGGCACAGGCCAGCGCGGCAGGAGGTGAGGGCGAACAAGCACCGGAGAAGCCCCAGATGCAGCCCAACCTGGCGCCTCACCTTCGTCCACCTGCGGCTCTGGCAGCTCGCCGCCGATGGTGGTGATGAGCATGCGGGCATCCACGCGGCCTGCATCACATACAGGTGCGCAATACCACCAAAGCAGCACGGTCGGCAGACAGGCGACGGCCTCCAGCCACCCGCGCAGGCTGCCAGCGCAGGCTGGCAGCTGCCTGCCAGGGTGAAGCACCTGCTCGCAGAACGCGCGCGCCGCCGGCGGCAGCAGAAGCAGCAGCGGCAGGGGCAGCGGCGGCAGGCTCACCCGGAGCGGAGAAGCTGTCAAAGTCCAATCCTCCAAGCGGCAGCTCATCCAGCGCTGCCAGGCCGCCTGCTGCCGCCGCCTGCGGGTCAGGTCTGGATCCCGCCCCGGTGAGCAGCTCCTGCTTCAGGCCTCGGCCGGCCGAGGCCGCCGCCGCCAGCAGGCGCCGCCGCTGCTCCTGCTGCTCGCTGCCGTCGCTCTGGTCGCCCAGCGCATCCTCAACAATCGCAGCCGCCTCCTCGGTCTCGTTAGCGCTCAGCACTGCGGGAGCCACATGCAGGGTTCAGCCGGGCAGCAGGCCAGGGAGGGGGGCTGGGCCGGCAAGCAATACACGCCTGCACTGCTGGAGACACGAGGAGAGCTGAAGAGGGAGGCTGCCGAGCGCAGGCTGGCAGCCCTGCAGCCAGCTGCCCGCAGCGCCAGCCGCCCACCAAGCCGCGCACCTGACAGCAGCGGGATGGGCGGCACTGCAGTGACTGACTCGTAGATGGCGCCCTGCCACTCGCACGGCACCCGCAGCCGCAGGCTGCACAGGCCGTCGATGAAAGTCATCCTGCGGGCGGCAGCGCAGGGAGGGCAGGGGGAAGGGGAGTGGTGGGATGGCAGGCAGGCAAGCAGGCAGGCAGCCAGGCACGCAGGCAGGCTGCAGCGGCCAGCCAAGGCAGCCCATGCGCCAACCAGCCCATGCGCCAATCAGCCAGCCCGCCAGGCAGGCACCCGCCTCCCCACCTGGTCTGCTCAACGTCCAGCGCCAGGGGAAGCTGCCCCTCGGTAGCGGTGTGGGGCGGGAAGTAGTAGGCGGGGGGCAGGCCCACCAGGTACTCTGCAGTGGGGGTGTCAGGGGGAGCCCAGCGGTCACCCTCTGGCTGCGGCACGCGGCAGCAGCGGCGGGAGCAGGGCGGTGCCTCCAGAGGGCAGGCCCCAGGCAGTCTTGAATGCACCTCCACCGGCAGGTGCTACCGGCAGCATCTGGCAGCCAGGCACCCCCGGCGGCGGCTGCAGCACCTGCTGCGCGGGCGTTGGGGGTGCCGAGGGCGGTCACATTGACGGCGTTGAGCACGTCGGCGGCGTCGATGCCGATGTTTGGGATCACCTCTCCGTTGAAAGTGTCGGTGACTGTTAAGCAATGGGACAGGGGCAGCGCGGGCGAGGCGAGCAGGTGAGCAGTCGAGCAGAGCAGGTGAGAGCGTGCAGTGGCAAGCCAAGGGCAGGGTACAGTGAGGGAACACCCAGCCACGCCACGCCGCAGCGCTACCTGTCAGGCACTTGGGCTGCGGCAGGTACACGTCTGCGTTGCACACCAGCCACATGCGCACGGCAGCGTGCTGGATGATGCCGTAGCCCATGCAGCACAGGCTGTCGGCGATGAACAGCTGGCAGGCGGGCCTGCGGGCAGCGGGAAGGCGAGGAGGGAGGGGAGCGGGCACCAGGGCTCAGCCTCCCTCAGCTACCTGCATCCCATGGAAGGATGGAAAGGCGCAAGCGCATGCCGCTGCTGCCACTCACTCTGCCATGCACATCGGCACCGGCGGCTCTGGCCCCGGGGCGGGCGCCGGGATCGGGCCTGCAATCGGAAAGCGGCGCTGGTGGGCAGGGGCAAAGGGAGGAACGGGGACCACGGCTGCCTGCCGCCGCTGCTGGCTGGACAAGCCCCGCAGGATGGCACGCACGAATGTGCCTGGCGGCGCTGCTGCTCTTCCACTCACTGTAGGAGGGCGCAGGGACGGGCGCAGGGCCGGCCGGGGCTGGTCCTGGCCCGTAGCTGGGCTGTGGTGTGGGCGTTGGGGCGTAGCTGGGCTGTGGTGTGGGCGCATAGGTGGGTTGAGGAGCTGGCACGAGTGGAGATGGGCTTGGGGAGTCAAGCGGCGATGGGCTCGGCGAGTCAAACACAGGCGAGGGGCTCGGGCTGAAGTACGGGCTTGGGCTGGGGAACGGCGATGCGTCGGGGGATGGGGAGGGCGAGACGGGTGAAGGGGAGGGGCTGTCTGGAAACACCGGGCTGGGCGAGGGGCTGGGCGACTCCTCTGGAGGCGACGGGAGCGGGGGCCTGGGGAAGGGCGGTGGCCGCGGGGTTGGCGGCGGCGGCTTTAACGGCTTGGACGGCGACGGAGGCGGCCTGGGGGAAGGCGAAGGCGGCCTGTGTGGATCAAGGAAATGCGGAGGTGAGATTTTCGGGGTGGATGCGTTTTCGGTGGATGCGGGACAAAGACAGGGGCAGGTGCTACCAGTTGCTTGTCAGCTGGCAGCAGCGGCAGCGGCAGCTGCGCCACCTCACCGCAGGCGCACGGGGGTCGGCGGGCGGGGCGGCAGTGGCGAGGGCGGCGGCCTTTTCGTAGGAGGCTTGGGGGGGCGAGGCCGCGGCGGCGGCCGCTTGGGCGGCCGCTTTGGCGGCCTGGGGGGCTTGGGGCGAGGCGGCGGCAGTCGCTTGGGCGGGGGCCGCTTGGGCGGCGGGGGCGACTTGGCGATGACGACTGCAAGGAAGGGGCGAGGACTGACAGGTCAGGCGTGGCAGTGACACACTACAGCCGCAGCTGACAGATGGCGATGCCGCCGCTGTGGCCAGCCCCGCCGGCGCCCCCGCCTGGCAGCCGCAGCGCGGCAGGCGCACCCACCCGGCAGCAGCGTGGTGACCGTGGCGCCCGGCGCCAGGCAGGCGGGGCCTGCAGGCACCTCCACAGCGCCTGCCGTGGTGGCCCACTGCAGCGGCAGCAGGCGGCAGCAGCAGCAGCAGCATGGAGGGCAGCAGGGGCCGGCAGGCACAGCCGCCACATAAGGCAATGAGCAGGCGAGGCCAGGTGAGGCAGCTGGGGGGCACCGGCTGGGACAACAGGCACGGCAGCGCAGCACGGCGCGCAGGTCCCCCCCGAGGCCGGCTGCCGCCGCCGGGCGCACGCACCAGGGCGTTGGCCGCCTCTGCCGTGGTGCCATCAATGGTGGCCTTGACCTGCGGCACACAGATCCGGGCGGCCAGCTGCCGTTTCCTGGCGCACAACAAGCACTCCTCTGGCCGCCATGCCGACCCTAAATGCCCCGCCCTGCGGGGCCGTGCCAACCAACCAGCAGCATGCCCCCTCACCTGGACTGCAGCAGCGGTGAGTATGCGCATGGGAGCGGTCACCCAGGAGCCGTTTGCCGCCACGCACGACAGCCCCGGCTGGCCGTCGGCGGCGCCCAGCCACCTGCACACACGGCGGCGGCCGGGGGGCGTGCGTCGGGGCGTGCACGACGCCTGCCGCCGCACCGCATGCATGCTGCGGCGGCTGCGCAGCCTCGATGCGGGCAGGCGGCGGCCAGCAGGCAGCAGGCGGCAGAAGCGCTGCAGGCGGCAGACTGCAGGCAGCAGGCAGCCAGCAGCCCGGTGGCGGCAGGAGAGCTGGCAGGCGGCAGGCGGGCACCACTCACTCCACCATGGCGAGCGTGACGCCGTTGGCGGCCAGCTGCGCGGCAAACTGGCGCACGCCCACCCGCAGCTCTGCATCGGTGTTGGCCTTGGCGGGGCCGCCTGCGGGGCGCGCGGAGGAGGGGGCAGGCGGCAGGACGTGGCGCACACGGCAGCGCAGCAGGGCAAGACCTGTGCAGCATCATGTGCGATGCACGGCGGGCACCGCTGCGAGGGCTGGCAGCGTGGCAGCACCCACCCTGGACCTTGAAGCGCACCTCCACCCGCACGCCGGGCTGCAGCAGGAGACAGGCAGGCAGGGGCGAGCACAGAGCAGCGCACGCGGTCAGCACAGCGAGCGGTGCTGCCAGGCAGGCTGCACATGGGGACACGGCCGAGCGCGCAACACACGCAGCCGCAGCCGGGCAGCAGCTGTAGCTTTTGGCCGCTCATCCAGGCACCTGCGCGAGGGAGCCTGCACAGCATGGGAAAGGGGGCAGAGGCAGCAGCCGTGGACAGGCGGGCCGCAGCAAGGCGGGAAGGGGGAAATGGCGGCGGCGGCAGCGTGGCGGCGGGGCGGGAGGCGCGCCACCCCCGCAACCCAGCCACCAGGCACCGCGGATCCCTTGTTTTTCGGACTCGGGTGCTCGCACACACGCCCTGGGCCCGCTTCGGGAGTAATGCCCGAGACCTCAACACGGCGCCTGCCGCGTTTGGAGCAGTGCGGGGCTCCTGGCCTCCAGGCTGCCTAATACGGCTGTCGGGAGGCTGGGATCTGACAGCGGCGCCCAGCAAGGTGCTGAGCGAGGTGCCGGCATCTCTGACATGTCGGACATCCCTCCTCGGGGCCAGGCGGGGGGCGAAAACCCCAAAACGGGAAACCCTGCACGCCCGCTGAGCGAGCTGAAAGCGAGAAACCATGCCTCACCTCCGGCCAAGCAGCAGCAGAGGAGGGTTAGCAGGGCAGGTGACCACACGCAACGCGGTCCCGACATTGCGCCGACAAAGACTGTGAAGGATCCAACGCCGCAGAGGCTTTCTGGCTTAAACTGTGGTGCCAGCTGGCACTCCTGCCGTACACCAGTCAGGGAACCATGCTGCTGTTGCGAAAGTGCGCTGGCGAATGCCGAGAGTTCTGCCTTGCGCGCTTGATGCGGCATGCTTGGGCAAGCGTGCAGTGTCTGCCCGTCGGCGCCGCCATCTGACCCGCCGCCATGGATGTTGCTTTACTTTGCCTTGTGGCATGTTCATGCAGCAATTGGCTTACCAAAAGAAAACAGAGAGCATGATACACAGCCAATCGTATGGTATGGTACACAGCAGGCCCGCGCAGACGGCCGCCGCCCCCGGGCGCCCCCGCCTGCCGCCTGCCGCCGCCGCCTGCCGCCGATGCCAGCAAACGCTCCCATCTCCTCTCCACACTCTCCTCGCAGACGCTCTCCCTCCCTACGCCCCCAGCTTGTTCTGTATGCGCGCTATCAGCTCGTCCTTCTTGCCTCCCACCGTCAGGCCACGGGACCGCAGCCACATCTTGAGCTGGTCAAGCGTCAGGCTCTTGAGCGTGCCCGCCGCCGCCTTGGCCTGCGGCCGGGACAACCAGCTAGCATCGGCCACGCATCGTTCGACAGAGGGAGCTGTGTGCGGCCAGCAAGCACAGGCGGCGTGGGGGCATCCGCATCCACGCAGGGGTGCCCGCAGCGGCCATGGCAAAAGCGGGCAGGCAACCACCGAGCCTTCTGGGCCCACCCATCTGCTCCCCCAGCTGCCGTGCCCAGCTCTTTTGAGGGCCCGCAGCCACCCACCAGCCCCTGCACACCAGCCGCCTGCACACCAGGGACCCCCGCAGCACCTCCCAATCACCTCCACACCCAGCGCCGCCACAGCATCTGCGTCCACCGGCGCAGCAGCCGCCCGCTTGGTGCCGGCCTTCTTGGGCTCGTCATCTGTGAGGCCGCACGCCTCCTGCTCGCATGACGGGTGGCGGCCGCACGAGGAGGAGCATGCACAGTCGGCCAGCTGGCAGCAGCACCCGGCCATGCCAGCAAGCAGCGACACCGTGACGGCACACAGCCGCGTGTGGGCAGGACACACGGCTCCTTCCCTGCTCCTTTCCTCCTTTGCCCCACCTTGAACCCCAGGATCGCCTGCATGCGCGCCGCCACCTCCGCCACCTCCTCGTCATCGGCCCCCTCCCCCGCCTCCTCCTCCCACCCAGGCAGCGTGGGGTCCCCTATGGAGCTGTCCTCCACCAGGCACGGCTCCATGCCCTGAGCCAGCGACTCGAGCACCTGAGGGAGGCGGCAGGGCGGCGGGAAGCATGGGGGCAGCGGGAGCAGCGGGGGGGCAGCGGCAGGTGCGGTTTGCGAGCAAGATAGGGGAGGAGGAGGGGTATCGGCCCGGCCGGCGTGGCGCGGCAAAGGCCGGCCAGCGCGCAGCGACATAAACGTGCCCTGCTGCCACCCCAGCACGCACGCACGCACACACACACATCCCCAGCCCGGGCTTCCCCTGCCCAGCCCACCTCGTAGTGTCGCTGCAGGGCGGGGTTCAGCACGCTGCCGCAGTCAAAGGCGGGCAGCTGCAGCTCCAAGATCAGGACCTCGGCCGCCGCCACCTGGCTCTCGCTGGGCGCGTGGCGCTGCAGGGGGCAACAGGGGGTGCGCGGGGCTCGGCAGTGGGGCACCGCATGCAACCATGGCGATGCCGGCACTGCCGCCAGCTCCCACGCTGGCCCCCTCTCTCCCCCCATCTCACTCGCTCACACACACTCTCTCTTCCTCACCCATAACACACAACAAGCCAACCGACACACACGCACACACAGGCGTGCATCCACACTCGAGCGCGCGCACATCCACATACACACACACACACACACAGTCCCCCACCCCCGCTCACCACAGCCCCCACGAAGTCTGCAGAGGTCTCTGGGTGGCGGATGTCGTCCATGAAGGGGAGGTAGATGAGGTGCATGCCCGGGGGGGTGGCCTGCGGGGTCGGCGGCGCGCACGGCGAGGCAGGCGGGGTGGGCGGCTGCACGCGGGGGGCCCGCAGCGGCGGCCCTCCCATCCCGGCTGAAACAGCAGGACCCGGCTCATGCGCAGGGGGCATCATCAAGAGTGGAAGCCGCCGCGGCGAGGCCGTCGCCGCACACGTGACCCCGCCCCGCTGCCCTGCCACATGCATGCACCGAGCAGCAGCAGGCACACAAGCGCACACACATTGGCGCAGATGATGGATCCCACCCCGCCACCCAGGCATGCAAACTCCCCCACCTGGCCCCCACCCTGCCACCCAAGCACGCGTCCTGCCCCACCTTGTACCCAACCCGCCGCCCAGGCACGCGCCCTCCGCACACACCTGGCTGCCGTCGTCGTACTGTGTCTCTTCCTGCGGCAGCAGCGCCACCAGCGTGGGCGTGCGCGCCTTGGTGGGCGCCACCCGGCACACCGCCATGGTGCCGGTCTGCTTAGAGGGCAGACGGGGGAGGGGAGGCGGCGGGCAGGGCAGTCGGAGGTGGGACGTGGGGCGGGGAGGTGAGCAGGCATGCAGGCAGGCACCACCACCGCCACCGCCACCACCACCACCACCACCACCACCACCACCACCAAACATCCATTCATACATACATACATTCAAACGTACATACAATCATACATGCACGCCACCACACCCCCGGGCTGTACCTCGCGCATGACGTCCCACAGAGCGATGAAGCACGTGGCGCTGCCCGCCACCTCCTTCTCGTCTGCGGGCGGCGACGGGCGGCGGCGGTGGCAGGGGGCGTGGGGAGACGGCCGGGCAGGCCAGCCGGGTGGGCGCATGGAGAGGCACAGCAGGGAGGTGTGGGGGCCATGGCAGCAGTACCAGCCATGCCAGCGAGGCCACCGATCTCACACCACGCACACACCACGCCCCATGCCACCCACCTGGGTATATAAAGGTACTGTTTCGGGTCTGGTGGTGCTCCTTCAGGCAGCTGCAGGGCGAGGGAAGGCGTGGCGTCAGCAACCTCCCGGCCCTGCCCACCGCCAGAGCCTGCCACACGACAGGGACGCAGCACCACCACCGCACAACACAGCCACCCGAGCCTCGCCTGATGGGCTTGAACCCCAGCAGCGTCATGCCCCGCTGCCCCACCCCCTTGATCTGCCGAGTCTCCTCGGGAGTGATGTAGACCTGGGCAGGCGGGGGTGGTGGTGGCAGCGCAGGACAGGTCGAGGCAGGGCAAGGCAGCGCGAGGTGGTTGCGGCGCCGGGCAGTGGGAGAGGCAGGGACGGGAGCGGCAGGCGCGATGTGGCACCCTGCTGATTCCCGCCCCAGCCTGGCACCTCGCCGCCCCCCGAGACTGCAGCACGGCCCGCCCGCCAGCCGCCCGCCCCCACCTTTGGGTATCTGTTTCCCTTCTTAAAGTAGTAATGAAGTATCTGATCCTTCTCCAGCGCCTCGCCTGCGGCGTCACCGCAGCTTGGAATGAGGCAAGGGTGCAGGGCAGGGTCGGCCCTCCCGCCCGTCAACCAGCCAGCATGCCAGCAAGCAGGCCCGCCGGGCCCCCACAGCAAGCCACCCCAGCCAGCCATTCAGCAGCCCCACCCCCCCACCACCACAGCCCACACGCACACCACCACCACCACCACAGCCCACACGCACACCACCACCACCACCACCGCCGTCACACACACCCAGCAGGCCACCCCACCCAGCCACCCACCCGTGTACTTGTCGATCTGCGCGGTGGCTGCCTTCACCTCGTGCCCGGTGCGCCCCGAGATCTTCAAAGCCTGCGGGAGAGCAGGCAGAGGCGCAGGCGGGGAGGGCAGGCAGGCGAAGGGGCACAGGTGGGGAGGGCAGGAGAGTTGGGAGGGCAGGCGGTCAGTCCACGTGGGCAAACAGGCAGGTGGCGACGGGCAGGGGCAAACCGCGCAGAGCGCGCAGAACGCAGGCACCGAATGGTTAGGTAGGTCTACTAAACCGGTTTTTTTCTGAAACCCATATCGGCAGGCCCAGAGCCAGCAGGGCGCCCCGCCGCAAGCGTACCGGCGGAATGCGCTGGCGCTGCACCATCTGGTACAGCTTCACCGCCAGCTCCAGCCCTTTGCCCAGGCGCCAGAGGATGGAGCCCACCGCGCGCCGCTTGTGCGCCTTGCTGCGCACCACGGTGAACAGGTCCTGCGCAGGTGTGTGTGTGTGTGCGTGTGTGTGTGTGTGTGTCCCGTGCAAAAGGCAGCTCGCCACGTGCAGCATGACGGGTCGCCCTTCCCCCACCCTTCCCCCGCCCACGCCGCCCTGCCCGCAGCGCCCGCCAGGCCTCCCACAATGCCACCAGTGGGGCGGCACCACCGCAGCTGCCCCGACCCTGCCGGCGGCTCACCCTGAGGCGGAAGACCTGCTGCGCCTCCTCCGCCACCTCCTCCCCCTCGCCGCCGCCCGCCGTGGCCTGACCCCGCAGGAACAGCAGCACCTGATTGCGGGCAGGGCAGGGAGGGGCGGGGTGGACAGTCAACAACAAACAGCGCAGATGGGCAGGGGGCAGGGGCGCCCCCAACACGCCCAACCAACGGAACAGGCTACCCCTTGGCAGGGCGCTGCTTTGGCACCCCAGAGCCCTGGCATGGCTCCCGTCGCAGCGGCCGTCCAGCCAGCGGCCCCTTCCGCCCTCCCCGGGCAAGCAGGCTTGCACGGCAGCCCCTGGCGCTACGCGGCGGGCGCACGCTGCGCCAGAAGGGCTGCAAGTCGAAGGCGGCGGCGGGGGGAGCCATGGGGTACAGCTCCACCAGGGTACCGGCATCCCGCAGCGTGCGCAGGTGCCCCTCCAGCTGCCGCCTGCGGTACCGGTGGGACGGAGGAGGGGTGGGGCGCCCGGGAGGGACAAGCGGCACGTGCAAGTGGCCAGGGCACGGGTAAGGGGGTCAAGCGGCGTGCCAGGTATGGTGGGCGGGGTGCGGGGTACCGGGGCGGGACGGGGCAGGCAGGGGCAGGCAGGGGCAGGCGGTCCCGGCAGGCGGTCCCGCACACACCAGCGGTGGGAGGGGTCGTGGCCCTTGTCATACCGCTGGAAGGGCAGCTCGGTGCGCGTGAACACCAGCAGGCGGTGCGTGGCCTTGGGGCCCTGCGAGGGCGGCAGGGGGAGGCGACGGCCAGGCCTGTCGAGGCAACGCCCTGGCGCAGATGGTTGCACGAGAGGCAGGCACGCGCACATGCCATGCAGTGGCGGTGACGCACGCGCGCACACACACAAGCACGCGCACACGGACACACACATGCACACGCGCACCTTCATGCTGCTGCACATGTGGCGTGCCATCCAGAACGCACTGATCAGGCACTGCGCGTCCTCCTTGCTGCCCACATTTTTCTCAAAGAAGCTCACTGCAGGTGGGGAGCAGGGGCGGGGCAGGCGAGCGCAGGAGGACAGGGCTGACAGAGAGGAAGAGGTGGCCGGGGAGGCAGGCAGGCACTGCTGCCGATGGTGTGCAAGGCAGCAGGCGGGGGGGTGGCAGGCGGGGGGCTAATGGCGGCCAGGGCACACAGCCAGCAGCAAGGCTCACGGGAAAAGTCTTCCAGCTGCCTCACTGACTCGGCGCCTGGCTGCTCCAGCGGCTGCGGCAGTGGGCATGCGGCACAGCAGGCAGGTGGGGAGCGGCCAGATGCAACACCAGGTTGGGTAAGCGCGCCTGCTGGCTCCTTCTTGCTGGCTGCCCTCCAATTCCTGCTGTGGCCCACCGCACGCTGCACCCTGCCCACTGTGCATCGATCCTTCCGCCAAAGCCAGGGGGGCCTCCTACACCCCGCGGCACCCTCCCTCCACTCACCCACCCACACCACACACACCTGCAGCAGGTAGCAGCCCTCGAAGTCGCTGGCCACCTCGGCACTCTTGGCGGCGGCCTGCAGGCAGGCGGGTAGGGCGGGTGGCGGGGCGCAGCAGGCAGGCGAGGCTGCACCCAACAAAAACCACCAACCCAGCATCCAGCCAGCTGCCCCTGGCAGGAAGCCCCAACACCGCCGCCCCCAGCACCCCACCCACACCACAACAAGCTGCCCACCTGCGCACCCCACGCGCCTCCCAGCAAGCCCTGCCCGCAGCCCCCCACACACAGCACAAACACAGGCAGCCCCAGACCACCCGCTCAGCCAGCGGCGCGCACCGCATTGTACAGCAGTACCGCCATCTCGTCGCCCGCCGCCGAGATGATCTTCTGCTTCATGATGTGGAGGGCCACCTTCGCCGCAGCTTCCAGCCAGCTCAGCCCCGCAAAGTCCTGCGGGCGGCGTTCAGGTTGGGTACAGGATTCCACACGCGTGTTTCGGCACTAGGCGCAGGCCGCCTGCGCTGCGCAGCTGGCACAGAGGCCCATGCCACGGGCGCCGCCTACGCCCCCGGCACCCACCTTCTCCTCCTCCTCCTTCCCCTCCTCATCCACCTCGCATGGCTCCAGCATGGCGGGGGAGGCGTCGATCAGGAACACGATCCGCTCCTTGCTGGGCTCATACTCCTGCGGGGTGGAAAGCGCGGCGGCACGGCAGCCCGCGGCGCGATCGGGCGTGCCGGTCGGCGGCACGCACAAGGAGAGCTCGAGCGGGCCGCGCGGCACAGAGCTCACCTCGGGCTCCTCAAAGTCGTCTCCCCACACCGACTCGTCCCAGACGTCGGCCATGGCGCGGCCCTGCGAGGATCCAGGGTGGCGCAGAGAGGTGGGCTAGGAGGCGGCAGCGGCAGTGGGTGGGTTAGGCGGCGGGTGCGACGGCAAGGCGGCGGAGAGGCGTGGGCGACCTAGGGCCGACTGCTGGTGACACCTGTGACTGCACTGGCCGTTCCGAGCCAGTTGCAGCGCAGGAGAAGGCCTGGTCGGAGCGACTGGGTGATCTGGCTCGCGGTCGGCGCTCCTGGCGCGTCGGTCAGGCGCGTAAAGATGGCTGCAAAGCCTCCAAGCCCATGCAAATGTGTCAGGGCGGCGATCGAAGGCCACAGAGAGCAAGCGGGGCATCATGCGGAGCCTGCTGCGCCTCCTTGTGCGCAGGCAGCCTGAGAGGGCGACCTGCAAGCCCCGGACGCAATTCCCTGCTAACCCGCGCAGCGTCACACGTCGTTGGAATACCCCAAAGAGTTTGAAGAGGGCGAAGCGCCCCTACAAGTGCAGGAGCCTGACCGGCAGAGGCGAGATGGAGGATGTGGAGCAGGCGTTTGCGACCCTGCAGTCGCTGCTGAGGGACAGGTGAGCCCGGGGCCCGCTGATCAGCCCATTGAAGCTTGCCTCGCCCGCGCCTACCCCGCCCCACGTCCCTTCCTCTTCCGCCGTTGTCTTCAGGCTGCAGGAGCTGGCTGCCAGGGAGGAGGAGGTGGCCGCCGCCAAGCAGGCGCTGCAGGAGCGCGAGGCGGCCGTGGAGCAGCGGTGAGTGGCGGCGCCGCCGCCTGCTGCTGCCCACCCCTGCCCCTCTGCCTTCCGCCCGTCCCTCTGCCTTCTGTCGGTCTCTCTGCCTTCCACCATGCGCGCCATGCAGCGCATGCTTGCTTGCGCCTGGGCAGCTCGCCCGCACTGCCGATGGCAGCCCCGGCCGCACCTGGCTTGCCGTTGCGTTTGCCGCCCGTGCGGAGCTGTCCCCCTGCTGCCTGGTCAGCCACGTTTGCCGGCTGGGCTGACCAGGCAGGCAGTGGGCAACCTGGCGCCCCTGCCCTGCGCCCTGGTCGGGGCAGTGGGCACGAGTATGCAACACATCCCTGCTGCCGCAACCCGCACCTGCTGCCTCTTGCTACCCATCCCGACCGCTCCCAACCTTCCTGCCGACCACCCCCTTGCCTCCCCTCGCCCGCGCGCCCGGTGCAGGGAGCGTGAGGTGGCTCGCATCAGGTCGGCGGCCGACAAGGAAACCGCGCGGCTGCACCGCCAGTCCACGCTGCTGGCGGGGCGGGAGCGCGAGGTGGCCGAGGTGGCGGAGCAGCTGAGCGCCAAGGAGGCGGCACTGGCGGAGGCGGAGGCCGACGCCGACGCCAGGACCGCGGCGGCGCAGGCCCTGGAGCAGCGCATCCACGCCCAGATGATGGAGGCAGATGGGCACAACCAGGCGCTGGCGGGGCGGGTGGAGGCGGCGCAGTCGGAGCGCGAGCGCTTTGAGCAGACGCTGCTGTCGGCGCAGCGCCAGGCCGCGGGCGCGCACCCGGGCGCGCACCCGCAGCACCCGCAGCAGCAGGGGCCGCCGCCCATGATGGTGCTGCAGCGGCATCCCTACGTGCTGCCGCAGGCGGGGCCGTACCCGTACGTTCTGGCGCCGGTGGGCCCCGGCCAGCCTGGCCAGTTCCTGCCGCCGCCCATGGCAGGTCAGGAGGTGGTGCACCTGCAGCCCCACCCCCAGCAGCAGCACCCGCAGCAGCAGGGCCTGGAGCAGCAGCCGCCCAGCCCGGGGCCGATGATGAACGGCGGGCCGCCGCCGCAGGGCGGCATGCAGTGGCAGTATGCCACGCAGCCCGGCCTGCAGCCGGTGGCGCACTTTGGGCCCGTCACCCAGCCGCAGCAGCAGCAGGCGGGCCCGGGCGCCGCCCCCGGCCCCGGCCAGCAGGCGCCGGTGCCGGCACCGGGCGCCTTCCTGCCGCAGCAGATCGGCCTACAGGCCCCTCCCCAGCAGCCCGCCTACCAGCACCAGCACCAGCACCAGCACCAGCAGGCCTTCCCCCAGCAGGGCCTGGCGCCCCCGCAGCAGCAGCAGCAGCAGCAGCAGCAGCAGCAGCATCTGCCCTCGCCATCTCCCCACGCCTCGCCGCAGGCGCCTCAGGCGCCGTGGCAGCAGCTGGGCGTGGCGGCGGGTGGGTGGCAGCCGCCGCCGCCGCCGCCCCCGCCGCCGCATCCCGCTGCCCAGCAGCAGCAGGCGCCTGAACAGCAATATGAGGATGGGACTGCAGAGCAGGAGGCGAATGGGGAGTGGCAGGAGGAGGGGCAGGGGCAGGAGGGCGAGGGCGAGGGCGAGCATGAGCAGTACCAGCCACCTCAGCACCAGCAGCACTACCAGCAGCACGGCCAGCAGCAGTGGGTGGGCAAGAAGCCGTACAAGAAGCACTTCAAGCAGTACCGCCAGGACTACCAGGGTCAGCAGCAGCACAACCAGGGCGGCCCTCAGGGCCAGCGCCAGCAGTACCAGCAGCGGTACGAGCCCCTCAAGCAGGGCGGCCCCGCGCCGGGCCGCGGCCGCGGCTACTACCACCACCCGCAGGGCGGCAAGCCCGGGCGGGGGCAGTACCAGCAGGGCCCGCGCCGGTACCAGCAGCGCCGCGCCCTGGACGACGACTACTCTGCTTACCCCGACGACTCCGCAGCCGCCACCGCTGAGGCCAGCAGCAACAGTGAGGACGGCGCCCCCGCGGACCTGGCAGTCGCGGTGCAGATGCTTGCCGACCAGGCGGGCGGCGGCGCCGCCGCCACGGGCGCCCCCGCCTGAGCCCACGCGCCGCCGGCCAGCGCATGCGCCTCTGAACTCAACCGAATGAACTGCAGCATGATGGGGGACAGGGCGGAGCGCCACACAGTTGGCGCGGGCAGCCCCGCGGCAAGACAGCACTCTCCTCGAGCAATCTTCCTTCTCCCGAAAACAACGTTTCACGAGCTCCCGTCCTTTCTTCCTCCTGTGCGGTTAGACTTCAGCTGTGTGTTCTAATTTCTCCTGTGTCCTTGCGTTACCCTTCCCATGCCACTCCTTTTTTAATCAATCTGCCATGCTTTGTCTGCTGCCCGCTTCAACCGTCCTGGCATTGATGCGTGCACATAGCAACCACACCCCTGTGCAAGCCACCAACGCTGTGAGGCAGGAGCTACGGTTCAGCACACAGGGCCTTGTATGGATCAGCACTGGAGCAGAGAGAGGACGCGCCGCACCACATAAGCGCTACCGCCGCCGCAGCGAGCTGCCCTGCCGCTATTGGGCCGTTAATGCGCCCGTTCCGCACAACGCACTGCCTCCTCGGCGAGCTCAGCAGTCCTGCCGTCCGGCGCCCTGCCATTTCTGCAAGCCGCTCCACCACTCCCTGCCGGCCTGCAACGGCTGCCGCCGTAAGCGCGTGCAGCGGGCCCTCCCCATCCACCGCTGCGGACATCATCAGACCCATGGCTGCCAGCGCATCCGTGCCCTCCTTGGTCCTGCAGCCGGGCGGCATGGCAGGCCGCAGGGTTGGCACCAGGCGGGCAGGTCAGGCCGCGCCTGCACAGCCCCACGGCCTCGTGGTCTTTGGCAACATCCTGCTGTTGTGCTCCGGACATGGGCTGCGGCAGCAGCCGGTGAGGGGCATCCCTGTCGGCAGCGGGCAGCGGCGGCAGTACCCATGCATGGGGAGCAGCCGTCGGAGCCCCCAGTGCTTGCAGTGCGCCCCTCGGCTCCCAGCACTTTTTGGGGCTGCTTGCCCTGATACATCCGTGGCTCGCGCAGTTCAGCACAGGGGGCTCCCTCGTTGCGAAAGTCGTCAGGGCGCTGCGGAAGCGCCCCTCAGGTGCATCTGCTACAGATGATTGCATTCGCAGCTCATTAGTAGTGCAGGAAGAGCCCTGACCTCTTGGCGGGCCTGCTCGCCACCGCCACCGCCACTGCCGCCTTCCGTTGGGTGGTGCCCATCTTGTGTGCTACCACACACGCTGATACCAATGCCTTTCGCAGGCGCATGACCAAGAAGGCAGGAAAAAAGGCAGGGACTGGTGCGCCGCCAGCAGCCGCGGGAGTGGCGCCTCCTGTGCGTCGGCCCACTCCATTGCCTACCCCCAGCTGGCAGCCAGCCAGGAGCAGTGCGTTGTGCAAGCTGCGCTGCCCTGCAAGTCCTCCCTCCGCGCCCCTCCACCCTCCCCCTCCCACTACATCAGTCGCTCAGTGCAACCACGCGTTCCTGGGCCGCCGCCGCCCCCGCCTGTCGCCGTGCCTGTGCCTGTACCGCAGGGCGTGCTGGCGGGCGGCCAGCTGGTGGTGGACCTGAGGGGCCGGGCCCTGTCCGCCGACGACTTCTGGGCCGCCATGGTCGCCGCCTGCGCGCTGCCCGCCTGGTTTGGGTGCAACCTGGACGCCTGGCGGGACACGCTGGTGAGAGGCGGCATCTCTCGCGTGCTGGATGCGCAGCCGCTGGTGGTGCGGGTGGATGCGGCGGGCATCTTTGCCCCGGGAGACAGGTACGGGCGGGTGATTGCGGAGATATTCGAGGAGGCGGCGGAGAGCGGGGCGCGGCTGGAGGTGGCGCTGCCAAACCGGGCGGCGCGGCGGCAGGCGGGGTAGCCGCGGTGGCCCGGTCGGCTGCTGGGCCTAAGGCGAGGTAAAGTTACAAGTATGAATGCTCGATAAGAACTGCATCTCTTGGTCCAAAACTAGGCTGTGTATCATATCAGACCGCTCGGGCTTGAGTGTAAGCAAAAACGAATCGCAGCAGCGGCTTGTGGGAGGGCTAGGCTGAGGGCTTGTTGGACGGGTGATTGGGGCAGCAAGCATGGGCAGGGCGCGACGCTAAAGGGGGCTCAGGGCTGCTCAAGGCACTGGCATACATCAGTTTCAAATGGCTCATACGTTGAGATGGGGCATGGGGTGTAGTAGCAGGCAGGTGGTGGGGCACTACAGCAGCAGAGAGTTGGATCGGGGGCGCCGCGCCGCCGCGAAAGGGTACACACAGCCAGGATCTGGGGGGCTCTCCGAAACTTTGGCATGCATCGGGTGGCATCCGCATAGCGATGTGCCAGGCGTTGAAAGGCCTCCGCCTGGGCACAAGGCCAGCGCAGCGGCCAGCTCAGCGGCCAGCTCATCACACCACCAGCGCATCCAGCTCGTCGTCGTGGTCGTCGGCAAAGTCTGCGCGGTGGCTGCCGCCCAGCACCGCAGACAGGTCCAGGAAGCGCTCGCCGCCGTCGGCGCCCTCCGGCGCGGAGGCCTGGGGTTGGGTTGGGTTGGGTGGGGAGCCAGCAAGCGGGTGGGGTGGGCAGGCACAGGCAGCAAGTACCCGAGCGGCACGGCCACTAGCCCCAGACGGTGCCGCTGGATGTAGAGTCGGCGCCACAGCAGGGCGAGCGCCTGGCGGCGAGCTGCGCCTGGCCCCCGCGCCCACGCATGCATGCGCCTCACCGGATGGGAGGCCTCAAACGCGCTGCGCATATCGTCGCGGGTCAGGCTGCCCTCCATGCCGCCCATCATGCTGCTGAGCTGGCTCATCACGGCTGACGCCGCCGCCTGGCCGGAGGCGGAGGCGCCGCCGCCGCTACCGCCGCCGCAGCAGCCGCTGCCAGACTGCGAGGGAGCAGGCCAGGGATGTGCAGCAGCTGTTTGATGCGAGCATGGGTCGGTTGACGTTGACATGGGAGCATCAGGGCTGTGCGGAATGCGTTGCCCGGGGAGAGACGGCGTGATCTGGGAGGGAGCGGACACAACTGTGCCCCAGGCCGCCGCCAGCTCCGCACCTCTTGCGCGCCGCCCTCGGCGCTGCCACTGCCGCCGCAGCAGCCGCTGCCGGAGGTGGAGGCGGGCTGCGCGTCCGCCAGAGAGGCCAGGTTCTTGAACTGCTGCAGAAAGGAGGAGCCGGCATCGGCATCGCTGCTGCCCGCAACGGCGGCGGTCGCCGCCACGCCCCTGCGCGCTGCAAGCCCAGGCCGCGCCGGCTGCTGGCTCGGGCGCTGGGTGGTAGCACGCTGGCCCGCCGGCTGCGGCCGCAGGGCTGCGGCACGGGCGGGGCGGCAGGCAACCGCGGCCAGGGAGGTCGCCATGCTGGGGGAGGGGCGTTAAGAGACGGTGGAGGTGCCTAGAGTACGATGGCAGCGACAGCACGCAGGGTGGAGGTCAGCGAAGGCCAGGGCCGAACGTCCAGCTCAGCGCCTAATCCACTATCTCAGCCGAAACAGCGTTGCATGCGAAGCCTTTGCCACAATATACAGTTTCCCTGAGCATCCTCAGTCCATTTCATTGCCCACAGGGGCCTGAACGAGCAGGCCCAGACCACGCTCGCACCTTGCTGCTCTCCCCGGCAGCTCGGCGTGCATCCAGCAGCACCTCAAATCCATCCAGCAGCGCGGCCATGGCAGCAGCAGCCTGCGCCTCCATGCCTTTAGTCGCCCGGCACCTGGCTGTGCCCTGCAGCGCACCCAACCGCACCTGCGCGGGCGCCTCCACATCCTACGCCCCCTCACAAGCGGCGCGCCAGCCCGCCGCGCGACTGCAGCAGCGGCGGCGGCACAGCGAAGGGGCCCGCCGTGCCGCCGCGCCACGCAGCCGCCGCGCAGTGCTGGTTCAAGCCAGCGGCGGCGAGATTGCAGAGGTGGATGATCTGAAGGGAATCCGGGTGCTGAAGAACGAGGACGACACCCCGCGGGTGGAGTACCTGGTCAAGTGGAAAGACGGCTCCCCCGACACTTGGTGAGGCATCAGCGATATGAACACAGCGGGCAGCAGCAGGGCGGAGTGAGGAGGGCAGGGAGGCAGGACGGGAGGGAGGCAGGGAGCCGTGTCCACGCCCCCGTCCAGCCAGGCCAGGCAGACGAGCAGCCAGCCGTCGGGGTCCCCGGCTCGTCGCACCTCGCACCTCGCCCACTCCGCCTGGCCCGCTCCTGCTGAGCTGCCTGCTCCTGCTGAGCTGCCTGCTCCGCCCTGCTCTGCTGCTCTCCCCCATGCCACCCCTCTGCCCCATGCAGGGAGGTAGCCACCAACCTGGCCGACAACCTGCTGCGCGACTACCAGCAGCGCTGGTGGGGCGCGGTGAAGAAGGTGCGCCCTCCAGGCGCGGCGCCCAGAATACACAATACAGCGGCGTCACGCCCGCCTGCGTGCTGCCCACACAAGAGGCCCGCAGCCGCACAGCCTGCCCCCCTGCCGACCCACGCCGTGCGTGCCGCGGCCCCCACAGCCCACCCCGGCCTGCTTGCCCCCCTGCCGATGTAAGCTTCCTGTGCCGCCTGCCTGCCTGCCTGCCTGGGCGCCTGCAGGGCGACGAGGACACCATGTTTCAGATGATGGAGGTTGGGGGCGATGTGCTGGCACGCACAGGTGAGGCATCTGGTACGGCAGCAGCTGGTACGGCAGCTGGTACGGCAGCTGGTACCGCTGGCAGAGGGCACAGCGCCCGGGGGGTCCCTCCCGCCTGCTGGCCGGCGGATGGCGCGTCTGGCTGGCGCCCACACGCCTCTGTGCCTGCCTGTGCGACTGCTTGGCCCTCCGCGCCGTCCTCCCATGTGTGCCGCCCTTCCGTCTTCCCCCCTCGCGCAGTCAACGAGGACCGGCGCACCGCGCTGCACTTTGCGGCGGCCATGGGCAAGGCGCCGCTGGTGGAGCGGCTGCTGAGGGCGGGGGCCGAGGTGGACCTCGCCGACAAGGAGGGTGGGTGGCGCTGCATGTACCGCCGCATGTACTGCTGCATGTACCGCTGCATGTACCGCTGGCGGTGGCGCTGCAGGCATCGCCGCGTGTCTGCTCTGCCGCTGGCGTGCATTCGGGCCAGCGTTTCCGCTGCTGCGGCGTGCATCGCTGCCGCTGCTGCTGCCAGCGCGTTCCTGCCGTGCAAGGCACGCCCTCTCTTAGTACCTGCGGCTCCTGCTGTCCCCTTGGCATCCCACTCCTGCAGGCTACACCCCGCTCCACATGGCGGCGGGCTACATGCACACCACCACCATCGGCGCGCTGCTGGCCGGCGGCGCCGACCCGGAGCAGGAGGATCGCCAGGGCCGCAGGTGCGCGTGTGCTGGCAGCTGGTACTGGGGCGGGAGGGAGGGCGCGCCTGCCGCTGAGTTGCTGCTGAGCTGAGGTGCTTGTGAAGCCAGGAAGCGGCGGGGGCGAGGCTGCTGGGTGGCAGCCGGGGCCCCGCGCAGCCTTGCACTCGGGCGGCCGCGTCTCGCCACCAGAAGCCGCCCGCGCCTGCACCGTTACGCTTTGCCCGCCGGCAGCCCCGCCTGCAAAGCAGCCTCCTGCTGGCCCCACGCCACATTATCCCTCGCCCCGTGCCCCCTGCCACCCACCCACCACCCCACCCGCCACCCCGCAGCCCTCTGGAGCTGGTGGAGGGCCTGCGTGCGGCACTGCCCGCGGGCAACCCCATGCTGGTGCAGCGGCGCATGCAGCTGGAGAACGTAATCCAGATGCTCTGCGGTGGGTGCGCCGCCGGCGGCGCGTTTCCGTGCACAGGGAGCGCGCACGCGGGCCGCGCTGCCCTGAGGGCTGCGCCGGGCCGAGCGGGTCGCGGGGCCGTCGCGCACGGCCGTGTTTCTGCGCCGGGCAGCTGGCCTGGCTTGTGGCCCTGGCCAGATGGGCCGAGCAGTGTCCCGTCGCACGCCCACCCACCCAGTCACACGCGCCCGCTGAACCCATCGCACCCCCATGCAGCCAACATGTTTGAGGATGTGGAGCCAGCAGCTGTGCTGGACCGGCGGGAGCGGGTGCCCGAGGCGCCCGCGGCGGACGAGGGGGAGAAGAAGGAGGGGGAGGAGGCGGCGGCGACGGCGGCGGCGGGACCGCCCGTCACCGAGTGGCTCATCAAGTTCCCGGATGAGGAGGAGGTGAGGGGGCGCGGGCTGCCGGCTGGCTGGCTGGGCGGGCTTGGAGGCGGGGGTGAGGAGAAGTGAGGGGACAAGGGCTGCCGCTGGCCTTGCACTTGCCGGCCGCCTCGCCCTCTTGTCCCCCTCCCCTCCCCCTTGCCTGCATCCGCTCACCTCCCCAGCCCTCCCTCCCACCCCTGATCACTGTGCGAAGTGCTTCCCACCCCTGCAATGCCCCCGCAGCCTGTGTGGGTGGATGCCAAGTATGTGAGCCAGGAGGTGGCCGACGACTTCGAGGCGGGGCTGGAGTATGCGCAGGCGGAGGCGGTGGTGGACATGCGGCAGCGCGGCACCATGCGCAAGTACCTCGTGCGGTGAGGCCTGGAGAAGGGAGTGGGAGCTGCGGAGAAGGGGGCGGGGTGCGGTGGTCGGGGTGCTCTGACGGGGTGCTGGGGTGGTGGGGGTGGAGGAGGCCGGCGGCGATGGGCTGCCTGCCTGCCTGCCTGCCTCGCCAGGCTGACCTCGTGTCTCCGCCTCCCTCGCGCCCGCGCTGTGCCCCCCTGCCGGCCCTCCCTGGCTCGGCAGGTGGCAGGACGACTACCCGGACACATGGGAGCCTGAGGAGCATGTGAGCCCAGATCTGATTGCCCTCTACCAGCGCCAGCAGGGCCTCTTTGACGCCTCCTCCGACTTTTCGGACAGCGACGCAGAGGGCGGCGGCGCCGGCGGCGGCGCGCTGGGTGCGCGCGGCGGCGACCAGGGCACCGCCGGCGGGTCGGCGGCGGCGGCGGCGGGCATGCAGCTGCAGGGGTCGGCGGCGTGAAGGGCTGGGCTAGCGGCGTTTGTCGTGCCACCAATCATTTAAGCACTGCCCTGCTGGCCCTGAGAAGTTGGGGAGCGCCCACACGCTCATGCGCGTATTTTCCCATATGCTTAAACCACCGAATGTTGCATTGTAATTGACCAGTCTGCTGGCCCTCAATTGCGACACTAAGCGCCGCCATGCCGCCGCCGCATGTGCATGTCATGGTGATGAGTGTCGGCGGGGGGAGCCCCAACCCGCCTCATGTCCCGATCCAGGTGAGTGAGATCCTTTGTCAGCGGCATGCGCCCCCTCGCGACCGCCTCTCGTCTGTTTGCGTCAGTCAACCCTAGCTGGAGGGCCACGCAGCAGGGACACGCAGCTGCCTTAAAATTGAAATTGCCGCGTCCCATTGCTGCACTCTCGCCTGCAGACTCCATCGGCTCGGCTGGGCCCTGCTGCCGCGCTGCTCCAGCCACTCTTGCGCACCGACCACCTGCCGCCGCGCAACTTTACCACCAATTGGCCGGTGCAGGTGATCAGGCGCAGCCCGCAGTTGCTGCAATTGCTGCAGTTGCGCCCCGCCTGTGGCGCTGCCGACCGACGAGGCCATTCCCGCCTTGACGCGCCACCACCTCCCTGCTTCCACCACCTCCTTGCTGCAGCATGGTGCGCACCAGGTCGGCCACCGGCACGGCGGCCGAACCCGAGCGGGAGGACAAGGGGATGGTGCTGCCGGCGGTGCCGTCGGCCGACGACCGCAGCAGCGACCCAGAGGTGTGTGGCTGGCGGGGCTGCGCTGG
>NW_005435069.1:55905-64595 GCF_000147415.1 Chlorella variabilis
GACGGCCAGTGCCACCCGTCGCCCGCCCGCCGCGCTGCACGCCCCGAGCCATGCCCAGCACTCCCCCCCGACCCCACATCAACACCACCCCAGCACCCGCGTGCCTCCCTCCTACCCGTGGCTGCAGGTGTGGGACATGGTGATTGTGGGGGCGGGCGTGGCGGGCGCGGCATTTGCCTACCAGCAGGGCTGCTCAGGGCGGCGTGTGCTGCTGCTCGAGCGAGACCTCTCGCAGCCAGACCGCATTGTGGGGGAGCTGCTGCAGCCGGGAGGCTACCTGCTGCTCAAGCGGCTGGGCCTGGCGCACTGCTGCGACGGAATCGACGCGCAAAAGGCGGGTGCAGGGGCCGGGCCGGGGTTTGGGCGGCGGGGGGCGGGCCGGGTGATGCGCCTGGAAGCTGGCCCGGGCAGGGCTGGGCGGCTGGGGCGGTCTGGTGGCGGGCCTGCCTGCATGTGTGTGTGCTTGCTGGCGCAGCTGGCGGCCGGGCCGGCGCCGCGGGTGCGCAGCTGGCCAGCGGCTGCCGGCACGCGGTTGCTTGGCAGCAGCGGACCAAGCACGGGGGTCGCTCCGCGCATCCCGACCCGCACCCCCGGGCCTGCCCTGCCTCGCCCACTACGTTACTGCCCGTGCCGCCGCCGCCGCCGCCCCCTGCAGGTGCACGGCTACTGCATGTTCAAGGAGGGGCGGGAGGCCAAGGTGGCGTACCCCACAGAAGGCATGGGCGATGACGTGGCGGGGCGCTCCTTCCACCACGGCAGGCGTGTGGGCGGGGCGGGGGCCGGAGGCTGGCTGGCTGGCCGGCCGGCTGGAATGGCTGGACTGAATGGAATGGATGGGCTGGATGGGCCGAGGGGCGCTGCTCGCATGCTCGCATGAACGAGCGGCGCTGGCTGATGGGCGGCCCGGCTGGCGGGCCGGGCACCCCAGAGCCGAGCAGCTGCACGGCAGGTTGGCGGGGAACTCTGGTGGCACGTGGCAGAAAGGCGGCATGTGCAGGGTCGGCGTCGTCTGCGCATCCCCACGCCCCCCACCGCCGCGGCCGGCCCACCCCCGCCTGCAGGTTTGTCCAGAACCTGCGCCAGGCGGCGGCCAGCCAGCCCACCGTGACGGTGCGCCAGGGCTACGTGCGTCGGCTGCTCAACGGTGAGGAAAGCGCGGGCTGGGGACCTGGAGGGCTGGGGGCCTGGAGGGCTGCAGCCCTGGCAGGGGTGTGGGCAGGCCCTGCCGGATGGCGCCCCTGCAGCAGATGCAGTCCAGAGGTGGCAGCTGCGGGCCGCCCCCCCTCGCCTGGCCGCGTCTGCAAACGCGACCTCTAGCAGCCGCCGCCTCCGGCCGCCGCCTCCAGCCGCCGACACCAGCTGTGCATGGCAGCGCCTGCGCCTGCACACTCACCTGCGCGTGTCCGCGGCCCCCCTACCTGGCCTGCAGAGGACAGCGGGGAGTGGGAGGAGGGGCAGGCGGTGACGGGAGTGTGCTACAAGGGCGGCGACGGGCAGGACCACGACGCGCACGCACACCTGACGGTGGGTGGAAAGAAGGCATGGGATGGGGGAACAAACACGGGCGGGCGCCAGCTGGGCCGGCGTCGCCGCCAGCCCCCCAGCCAGCTGGGGGGACGCCAGCCGGCCTTGGGCGTGCCGGGCCGATGCACGGCCGCCGGCCGCCGGCAGGGATGGCGGGCCGGCAGCCTGCACGGCGCTGCCCTCCCCGCCACCCGCCTCACCGCCCACCAACCCACCGCCTCTCCTCCGCCTTCCCCTGCTCCCCGCCCGGCGCTCCCCACCCACAGATTGTGTGCGACGGCATGTACAGCTCCTTCCGCCGCAAGCTGGCGGTGCCCGACGTGCACCACCCCTCCTTCTTCATCGGCCTGCTGCTCAAGGTGGGTGGGGCGGGTGTGGTGTGTGTGTGTGGCTGTGTGTGTGTGTTAGCATGTGTGTGTGCGTGTGGTGATGGTGGGGAGGGAGCCGGGCGAGGGACGCTAAGATTCGGCAGCGGGCCTGCCTCTGCTCTCCATCTGCCCTGCCCCCAGTGCTGCCCCCCACCCCCACCCACCTCCCCCTTCGCCACTCCTGCTCTCCGCCGAGCCTCTGCCTGCCTGCCCCCTTTCTCGTACCCTCCCGCTGAGCTCCAGCCTGCCTCCCCACCCTGCCCGCCTCTCGCAGGACTGCCCGCTGCCATACAGCAACTACGGCCACGTCATCCTGGGCAAGCCCTCCCCCGTCCTCTTCTACCCCATCTCCGCCACAGAGGTGGGCAGCCGACGGCGGCTGCGAGCGCAGGCGGGCCTGGGTTCAGCGCCACTCGCTGCTGCTGTTGCGGGGGCGGCCGGTTGAAGCGGGTGTGCGCCGGCCGACCGGTCCAGCTGCTGCCGCCCTGTGCTGGCCCCACTCCTGTGCTGACCGCTCGCCTTCTTGCTTTCCTCCCTCCCCGCGGCTGCCACCTTCCCGGCAGGTGCGGTGCCTGGTGGACTACCCCGGCGAGAAGCTGCCCAGCGTGTCCAGCGGGGAGCTGGAGTGGTACCTTCTGGATACCGTGGCACCACAGGTACCGCTCTCTACCATAGCATGCACCGCACTGCGGCGCCGCGGGTGTCGCTCCGACGGGGGGTGCGCTGCTTCAAGGGCCCGGGTACCGGGCGGCCGGCCTGTCAGCAGGCCGCTGCGCCCTCGGCTGCGGCCCCCGGGGGGCCTCACGCCAGCTGAGTGCTGGTACCGCTGGCCCTCCGCCGCCGCCTGCCCCCGCAGGTGCCGCCGCAGCTGCGCACCGCCTTTGAGGCCGCGGTCAAGCACGGCCGCATCCGGTGCATGCAGAACAAGCAGGTCACCAGCCAGCCGCTGCACCCGGCGGGGGCGCTGATGCTGGGGGACGCCTTCAACATGCGCCACCCGCTGACAGGTGGGCTAGCGGCGGGGGTGGCGGGCTGGCGACGGGGAGTGCGGTGCTGTTGCCTCCAGCGTCGGGGGGTGCTGACGTGGCGCCAGCCCAACGCCCTCTGCCCCTCTCTAACTTGGAGGGTACCTCCGCCTGGCCTGCCTGACTGACACTGGCCGAAGCGACAACACGCCTCCCCTCCCCTCCACCCACCTGCGCCCCTCCCAACCCTCCCATGTCGTGCCCCCAACCCAGCGCCCCCCTGCCGCCTGCCGCTGCCCCGCAGGCGGCGGCATGACGGTCGCCTTCTCAGACACCAACCTGCTGTGCGACATGCTGCGCCCGCTGCCCACCTTTGCCAACAAGCTGGCCACCTCGCGCGCCACCTCCACATTCTACGTGCGCCGCAAGCCCGTGTCCGCCACCATCAACACCCTGGCCAACGCGCTGTACAAGGTGGGCCGGTGGCGGTACCGCAGCGGTGGTACCATGGCGACGGTACTGCAGCGGTGCATGGCGGCGGTGCACGGTTTCGCTTCTGGTGGTGGTGGAGTGCTGCGGCGCGGCAGGGAGGCACGGAAGGAGGGGTGGAGGGGTTATGGCCAGCCGCGCCCTGCCCTGGCGTACGTACCTTCATCGCGACGGCAAGCGTGCCGACTACACTGCTGCCTCCGCCGCCCGCAGGTGTTCTGCGCCAGCGACAGCCGAGCGCACGAGGAGATGCGGCAGGCGTGCTTTGATTACCTGGCCCTGGGGGGCATGTACTCAAGTGAGGGCCCGCCTGCCTGGCCATGCCTGCCTGCCCGCCTGCCTTGCTAGGTAGCCGCGTGGCCAGCGCGAGCCCCGCTGCCTGCGCCGCTGCGCTGGTCGCACCGCTGCGCTCGCTTCGCACCCCGCCGTGCTCCTGCCCCCCCCACCCCCCTGACCCCGCCGTGCCTGCCCCTGCCTCCTGCTCTGCCCTCTCCCCACCCCGCACACATTCGCAGCGGGCCCCGTGTCGCTGCTGTCAGGCCTCAACCCGCGCCCCTCGGTGCTGGTCATGCACTTCTTCATGGTCGCCCTGTACGGCGTGGGCAGGTGGGGCCCTCCCCTGTGTGTGTGTGTGTGTGTGTGTGTGTGTGACACACAGTGTTGCAGATGCCCAGCTGGTCAGGTTGCGAACACTGCCTTGCATCTGCGGCACGGCCCTCCCTCCTGCGTTCTATACTGGGAGGCGTGTGGGTGTTGCCAGCCGTGCCATACATGGGCAGCACAGGCAGCTTGCGGTGGGCCTCTGTGGTTTTGAGCTTGCAGCGGGCGTGCGGCAGGATAGGGTGGCAGAGCAGCGCGTCTGGCAGTGTGTGAGGCCTGCCGTAGGGGCTACCCAGGCTCCCTGGCTGAGCCCGGCGCCTGCCTGCCGCCCCCGCTGCGCAGGCTGCTGTGGCCGCGGCCCACGCTGCGCGGCGTGTGGCTGGGCGTGCTGCTGCTCTACTCGGCCGCCTGCATCATCCTGCCCATCATCTGGAAGGGTAGGTGGCGCGGGTGCGGGCTGGCGGCACACGCAGCGCCTGCTGCTGGAGCGTGTGGTGTGGCGGCACTGCCGCAGACGTTTGCTCCTGCCTGGGACCTGGCCTGCGGAGCCCCGGTTGCTCATGTGTGTCTGCCGTAACACTGCGTCCTGCAATTGCCGCTGCTGCCTGGCACCCGCAGAGGGCATCCGCGCCGTGTTCTTCCCCTTCCTGGCGCCCAGGCCGCGCCTGGCGGGCATGCAGCGCTCGGCGGCGGCGGCGGCGGCGGCGGCCAAGGAGGCGTGACGCCTCGCCACCCGCCGTGCAGCGACGCCAGGCACCTAGGCGCCAGGCCTGCTCTCTCCTTTCATTCAATAACATGATTCCATTCTTTGAGTGGCCGCACCTTATCTCCTTATCTTGGAGCCAAGTGGCTCACAACCGTGTGACCCCTGGCTTGGAGCGTTTCCTCCTCTTGGTGATGCAGTCGTCTCACTCTTACCTCTAGCTGCAGCCCCCTGCTCCTAAATCCCAAGTGCAAGCAGACCTACACAATGCAGCTCTCGTGCACCGGCTGGTACCAATGTCTTCACTGTTGCCGCAGTCTGCTCAGGCGGCACTGAAATTTTGGTCTGCGCCAGGCGATGCAGCGGCATCCAGCCGCAGCCGTCAGTAGCGGTGGCAGCTTGCCCAGCGGCTGACAGATGCAACGTCTTGGTGGTGGTGGGCAGGAGGGTGCAGACAGCCCCCCAAACAGGCGCCAGCCATCAGGGCCACGCACAGCGCACTGGCCAGCACGGCGCGCACGAGGTCGGCATCGGCGGCAGAGCGCAGGCGGTGAATTGTGAAGGGCTCCCCGCCGCTGTGCCCGCACTGGACCTGCAGGCAGCGGCGGGGTGGCCCAGCAGCAGCGTGGCGCAGGGCTCCTGGGGCTGGCAGTGGCAGCTCATTACCACTCGTCATGCCTATTCGTGCGCACCTGGAAGGTCTGGGCCGCCAGCGACTGAGCCCTGCTGGCCTCTGGCTACCTCCCGCTTCTCTCCTGGCAAAGCCTTGTGATCGACATGGCACCAGCAGGAACAATGACCTCCCTTTCAATGGCAGAGCCTCTCTGCTGCCCCTCACCCGACCCCCGACATTCCGCCCTGGGCCCACACGACGCCCTGCTCGCAAATGGAGAGCCATGCGCAAGGAGAAGAGCAAGGTGGGTGCTGTCAGATTGCCAAGGACGGGCACGAGGGCACAGGGCCCCGCCGACCGTCAGGGCGTCGGTGACGGCAGCCCTCGCAGCGAGCAGTGGGTCTGGACAGGGACAGGCAATTCGTGCCTTGGTGCGGCCCCCTGTTCTGCACCATCGGCTGTGCGCAACGGGATCGTCTGGTGCACTGGGTGGTGTGGTGGGCATCTCCAATGAGCTAAGGGCAGTACCAATTGGCCGCCCACGCTAGAAAACCCTAACCCGCAAGCGGGTGCTCGTCGCAAGGCCCCTGCTGGGAGAAGCGTGTCATTGCTTTGGCATTGCCCTCCTGAAAGTGGCTGCCTCGCCACTGCATCCCAGCGCTGCAGCAGCCGGAACCGGCCTGCCACATCTGGGCAGCACTTCACGCCTCCTGATCGAGAACCTCTTGCTGAGCGGCCTCCTCCATCTCCAAGCAGCCGCGACCTGCCGGCCTGCTGTGGGGCAGCCTGCGCCGTGTTTTGGCGGACACACCTGATACCTCAACCATGCTGGAGGTCTCCATCGCCCCATGGGGTTGCCCCACAGCAGTTGGATGTACCACAAGCACGCACTGCGCCTGTGCCTTGCACAGGGGTGTGCAGCGGCGGCAGCGGCGGCCACCCTCAGGTGCGCTTCGTCGCCCCCCTGCTGCCCCCCGCGGCCAGGCCGCGGGTCCATCTGGCCATTATGCTTACCTGGACGCGGTTCGCACACACGGTGCGCAACGCGGTCGGTCGGCGGCGGGGGAAGCGGGCACCCCTTGCCTGGTCAGGGCGCCAGCCAGGCCTCCCCGGGGCCCGCCGCCCGGTGGAACCGATCTGTGATGGCATGTTGTGGCCCATACACCGCTTTCGCGTTCAAAACAACGCTGTGGATGGGGCAAAAGATGGTGGTGCAGTTGCCCGGAAGCTGCCTGCCGCCTTGCCTGGTGGCGACGGGAAGGCCCCGTTCGTGGCGTGCGACACGGCGCACCACGCGGAGATGGTCCGGACAGCTGGCGCGTAAAGGTAAAGGTGGGGAAGAGCCTCTACAAGCTTCACTTCCCGGTTTTAACGTCTAGCTTTAGACCATTATTTGATCTGCCCGACGCGCCAAGTGCAGTACCCCCCACTAGTAGTGAATGGGTCCCGGGGAGGCCTGTGCCGAAGCCTTGGCGATTCTATTAGGCGTTCCCGAAGGAATTGGCTTGGATTGGCGCTGAGCCGGTCAGCTATGCCGCGTTTGTCCTCACAAAGTTTCGACATGGGAGGAATCGAACCTGTGCCCTCTCGGAGGGTTTAGACACTAGCGTGCCAGTCATGTATATAAGCCGCCCGCCGATGCAGGTCGAGGCATTCCAGTCCCCTGCTGCCGGCGCCCTCCACGCTGCCACCGCCCTCCCCACCCACCTGACCCTGCTGGATACAAGCCTGCCCTCTCCCAACACCCCCAACACCCCCCAATCCTCTAAGGTGAGTGACATACATCGTTTGTGGGCAGGCAGCAATGGGCTAGCGCAGTAGGTTTGTGGATGGGCAGCAGCAATGGGGCCAGCGCTGAGGGGGCGTAGGCTCAGCTGCCATTCCAGCTTCTGACCACCCACGCCAGCCCTGCTGGGCCCTCTTGACCTGCTGCAGCCCTCCAGCAGCCAACCCCAGGAGACGCCATGGCCCCCGCCAATCCCAGCCGGCTGCCCCAGGTGCTGCTGCTGGCCGCCGTCGGGCTGGCTCTGATGGCGGCCTCCGCCGCCGCCGATGACGCCGTGGCGGCCTCCACTGCTGGCCAGGACCCCTGGCGCAAGGGCGAGACCTGGCCCACCTTCAAGGGACCCCGCGGCAAAGACAAGCGCCCCATCTTCTCCTCCTTCAAGGTGAGGAGCAGGCTGGAGGGGCTGGGGGCGACTCGGCCTTGCCCTTCCTGCCGCTGCCCTCCTGCTCCCTGCCTCTCCTGCTCACCTTCCCTCCCCTCCCGCCGCCGCAGGAGTATTCCGCGTTCTGCGACAAGACCTGGCCCGACCCCAACACCCCCGCTGGCTGCAAGCCACCCAAGGGATCCGGCCTCAAGGTCAGCTGCAGCGCTGAGCGTGGCTGCCTGCGCCGTGCCTCAGCAACAACAACAACAAGGCAGCACCGCCGCTGGCTGCCAAAAAATGTCTACCCCCGACCAGATGCCTGCCTGGCTGCGATGCACGGCGCTGACCCTCCCCACCCTCCACACGCCTCACCTGCGCTCCCGCAGTTCAACCCCAAGCGCATGCCCAAGGGCGTGCTGCCCTACGGCGCCTGCACCGGCAGGCCTCTGGACCACAAGGAGCACACCATCAACAAGGACGCCAACGCCACCCGCCCCGCCAAGCCCGTGCCGCCGCCTAAGAAGTACCAGCCCGCCAAGTGTGAGTGCGTGCCGCACGTTGGGCTGGCCTGGCCCGCTGCTGCAGCCGGGGCGTGCTGCTGTGCTGCCTGCCCAGCTCTCTGCACCGCGCACACATCTGCCCTGCACGCTGCTCCTCTCTGAAACCTCCCACACCGCCCCCGCTGCCCCGCTGCCGCAGCCTCCGGCAACCAGGGCAAGCCCTGGGGCTATGGCAAGCCCGCCGGCCGTCGCCTGCTGAGCGGCGAGGAGGGCGCGACCGTCATGCGTGCCGCGCACGTGCGTGCCACTCGCACCCACCGTCGCCTGCACCAGGCCGGCGGCGGCGCCGACCAGTGCCCGGGCCTGCAGTGCGTCACCAACATCCCCAGCCTCGCCCTCGACTTCTCCCTGCCCCTGGACTTGCCCGACGGCTCCACCCTGGACCTGGGAGAGGTGATCGACCCCTCCACCATCGTCAACGACTTCCTGGCACTCACCGGCGGCGCCCTCTGCGACCTCTCCTTCTCTGGCGCCGACATCGCCAGCGGCGCCTGGCTGGCCCAGCTGATCGGCCGCTCCAACTCCTCGCTGGCACAGAAGGCCGGCTCCCTGGTGCCGCTGTTCAAGTGAGCGCGGCGGCCCTGCCTGTGGCTGCGCTGCGCCCGCTGCCTTGAGCTGGTGGTGCCGCTGCGGCCGCTGGTACTGCTTGCAGAGCTGCTGCTACTGCTGCTGCTGCCAGCCGCTGCCGCTGCTCACCTCACTCACCCCGCCTCGCCCC
>NW_005435069.1:64645-74271 GCF_000147415.1 Chlorella variabilis
GCAGCGGCGCCGTGTCCCCGCCGCCCTGGGGGCCCTGCAGAAGTTTGTGACGGTGTCGTTCAAGGCCACCCTCAAGGCCCTCATTAATACCGACCCGGTGAGCCCGCCTGGCTGGGCTGGGCTGGGGCACAGCCGGCTGCGGCTGCAGTCCCTGCTGACGAGGCACTTGCCTTGCCTTGCCCTGCCCTGGTTGGGCGCTGCCAGGCTGCCCTTGCCCTCCTGCCATGCTGCCTCCTCCTCACGCCCTGTGCCGCCTCCCTGCCTCCCTCCCTTTGCCCCTGCAGCTCAACGACAACCAGGTGGGCGTGCCTGCCAGCTTCGACGACTTCCGTGTGCTGGCCAACCTGGATGCCGCACCCGTGATCAACCTGGGCGGCAAGATGTGAGTGTGGGGCTGGCCGGGGATGGCAGGAGGGTGGCTGGGTGGCTGGCGGGGGTTGACTGCCTGTACAGCTGGCCCCCTGCTCACCCACACACCTGCCCATCCGCTGCAGCCCCCTGGAGCTGGGCGACATCTTCCAGGCCAGGACCAACCTGTACCTGGCAAACGACAACGATGGCTTCACGCTGGCCGCCGGCCTCAACATCACCCAGGGCGGCCTGGGCGGACTGGTGAGTGCGGGTGTGGGAGGGTGGGGCAGCCGGGCGGCTGGTGATGGCTGGGTAGGGGAGCGCTGGCAGCTGAATTGCCCGAGTGTGGAGGGACCAGCAGCATTAGCAGCGGCGCACAGAGACCTCCCTTCTTCTGCCCGACCCTGGCCGCTCACCTGCCACCCCTTGCCACCCCCTGCCCTGCTGCAGCTTGGCAAGCTGGTGACGATGCCTGTGGAGGCGCGGGACGCCATCTCAGCCATCTTCAATGCCGGCCAGATTGGCAGCCCCGTGCTGCTCAAGGGCCTCAACGTGTTTGCTGGCGCCGAGGGCTGGGGTGCGTGCCGCGCCCTTACCCGCTTGGCACCGCCGGGCTGTTGTGTCCTGCCTGCCAGCCTGCCTGCCTGCTTGCCACCTGCAGCCTGCCCGCACTCCTGGCACCGGCACTGACCGCCTGCTGCCCTCATTGCTGCCCTCCCTCCTCCACCCCGCCCTGCAGCGCTGCGTGTGGAGCTGGCCGCCGGCAACACGGGCGTGATGGCGGGCATCGGCCCCATGCTGGACCTCATCCGCCTGGCCTTCCCGCAGGTGCCGCGCACCGTGGGCGGCACCTTTGGCATCTCAGGCCGCACCCAGGGCAACGGCCTGCCCATTGGCGCCACGCTGTGAGTGCCTGCCGCGCTGCCTGTGGGTGCCGGCAGCGGACAGCGCCCGCCTGATCGGGGCGCGCGCCAGGCGCTGCTGCCTGCTGCCTGCGGCCTGCCGCTGCCCACGCCGCTGAATGAGCTCCCTGGCTGCCCTGCATGCGCTTGCTGCAGGGGCCTGAACGGTGTGGGCGACAAGACGCTCTACTTCTGCTCCACTACCGCCGACTGCCCCTCGGGCTCCTCCTGCCAGCTGGGCCTGTGCTCCACCACCACCTGCGGCTCGGGCACCTTCCCCACCTCCGCCGTCTCCTGCTCCCTGGCGGCCTGCCCCCCCGGCTTTGTCAACACGGGGCTGACCTGCGCGGAGCAGTGCAAGGCGGGAGAGGTGGACCAGGGCGCCACCTGCGCCGCATGTGAGCGCGCCTGCCGCTGCCGCTGCCGGGATTGGCCCGCATCCTGCTGCTGGTGCTGGTGCTGGTGCTGCTGCTGCCATACCGGCACGCTCTGCCCTGCGCTGGCACGGCGGCCGTGGCTGTCGGGGCGGGTCGTCGGCACCACACAGCCATCAGGTGCTGACATGCCTGCCTCCCGCCTGCCATCCCCGCCGCTGCTGCAGGCCCCGCCGGCAAGGAGTATGATGCCGGCCTGTGCTACACCCCCTGCGACCGCGCCAGGAACTACTACCCCGTTGGCCCCGTGTGCTGGCAGCGCTGCGGCGCCGGCTTCACCGACATCGGCGCCCTGTGCCGCTTCAACGGCCGCTCCAGCTTCGGCAAGGGCTGCTGGTGAGCCTGGGGCTGCTGCTCCTGCGTGCAGCCATAGACTGAGTGCGGAGTGCTGTGGTGTGCCTTGCTCGGCGGCGAGGCTGGGGCTGCTGCACAGCGGCAGCGCTGGTGCCTGTACCGCACACCAGCTTGGAACCCCTGGCCTGCCCCCGCCACTCACCCCCCTCCCATCCCTCCCCTCCCGCCTCCCGCCTCCTGCAGCTGCATCAAGGCCTTTGGCCGCGACAACGGCTGCTGCGGCTGCCCCGCAAACATGAACGACGCGGGCTGCTTCTGCTACCCCACCACTATTTGGAAGTCGTCCTATGGCCGTGGCGTGGGCACCGTGCCCGGCATCCGGAACAAGCAGTCCATCAGCCGCATCGTCATCCCCACCGTCACCCTGCCCAACTGAGCGCATGCGGCACGTCAGTGGCACGCCCATGCAGCAGCCGCCGCCAGCTGTTCCTGGCGGCCCAACCAGCACTTCTTGTTTTGAAAATCCTAGTCAGCCTTCTTTTATTCGTGACCCCCCATTGCTTCATCACAGTGCCCGTGCTTGCCAGCTAAGGCCTTCTCCTGACCATGCACAGCCGAGCGTCACTGTTTTGCCCACCATCCTATTTACTGCAACAACCTCTACCTATACCTCTCCTACAATTCAGTACCCGTACTGTAATGCATTACAAGTATGCTCAGTGCAATGACACAGGGGGCATGGAGCCACCTGGCATCAACAGAAAGGCATGGCGCGCTGCTCGAGCCAGGTCGGGGAGCGGCAGGACGAGCAACTTCTGGTCCCAAGCCAGCGCCAGGGCAAAGGAGTCGGACAGTGCGCATCGGCGGGCGGCAGGTGGGCTGCAGGCGCTGCACATGCTGCGGCAGCATCCCCTGCGCCGCTTCGCCGTCACTGTCCCAGCGCTTTCTGGTTGGCGCGCAGCACGGAGCCGGGGGAGGGGTAGGGCCGCGACTGCGGCGGGAAGTGGGGGAGCGGCAGGTTCCTCAGGAAGCAGAGTGGGCGCAGGGCAAAGAAACTGTCAACCCCGACCACATGCACATTCCACAGGCATGCCTGCTGCACCTGCACCCACACAGAGCGGGGCCCCACCTGGAACAGCGGCCCGCCAGCGGTGGTGTCCGCCGCGTGCGGCTGCGCGCCCTCCAGCCCCGTGCTCCACTTGCCGCGCGGCGCATCCGAGTAGGAAGACTGCACCGGGTAAGCAGTCGGCCGGTCAAATGTAGGCTGGTGGGGTGCGGGGGGCGGCTGGTGACCAGCACGACCAGCACAAGCAGCAGCCAAGTGGAGGCAGCAGCTGCACCTGCAGCCCTTACACACACACTCTCTCTCCTTTTCTCTCACATACACTCTCACTCACGCACACACAAACCCTAAACCCTAAACCCTAAACCCCCTACACGCCCCCTGTCTCACCGGGTCCATCGGGTCCAGCACCTCGCCCTTGGGCTGGAAGCGGCCCCGCTTGGCGGCACCACCGCCGCCACCACCGCCACCGCCGCCGCCCAGCGGCGGCCGGCCCCCGCCTCCAGCCAGCGGCGCGGCCGCCGCGGGAGGCGCCTCCTTCTCGCCTGAGGCAGCGGGGCGGCCGAAAGGGTGGCTTGAGCCTGCCGGTGTGCAGCCCATGCAGCCGCCACACACCACCGGATGGAGACACAGGCGCAGCTGGCGGTGGCGCAGCTTCCGTTGCAGCCAGCGGCACGCACGCTGGCGCCCGCCCCACACCCCACAAGCAAGCTGGGGCATGCGCCGCAGGCGCCTCTGCGGGCCAGCAGACTGTCAGCCCACATGGCAGAAAAAGGCAGAGCTGCCGCACTGCCCCTCCCTGCCTCCCTCCTCCACTCACCCAGCCGCCTGTTGACCCAGGGCTTGTCCAAGTAATAGCCCAGCCCCGACGGCCCCACCTTGAACACATACCCAGCGCGAGCGCCCCCAAACTGCGGGCAGGCGGCAAGGGCAGGGCCAGGCGGCGGCGGCAACGGCGGCACTGTCAGCAGCAGCAGCGTGTTCGTTTTCGGTTTTCGGTCGTGCAGCAGGAAAATATGGGGGAGCAAGAGACGAGGCATCAGCGGCGGCAGCATGGGGGGCCGGTGCGCCAAGCTCAGGCCACAGCACACAGCGGCAGTACAGGGCGGTACCTGCATCGCAGGCAGGTACAGCGCCTCCTCCTGGCTGGGCGCTGCTGCCGCTGCGGCGGCGCCGGCGGCGGCGCGGTCCTGCTGCCACGGAGGCGGCGCGGCGGCTGCCGCCGGCGCCCCCGGCCGCTCCCACTGCGTCTGTCCTGCGGGCAGGAAGGCGTTGTGCAGGGGAGGTGATTGCGCGCTGCCGGCAAGCGCAGCCGCAGCTGCCTCGTCCCGGCCCGCTGCTTGCCGAGCCGCAGCGGGCTCACCAGCGGGGGGCTGGCTATAAGCAGCGGCTGCAGCATGCAGGCAGCCACGGAGGCTGACGGCTGCCTGTTGCTGCTGCTGCTAGGCAGGCAGGCAGGCAGGCAAGCGGGAGAGCGCACCCGTGCCGGCGTTGTAATAGTAAGTGACGCCGCTGGATGGGTCCTTGCCCTCCGCCCAGCCGGGCGGCAGCTGCGGGACAATACGGGCCACGACAGGCAGCAGAGGAGAGTGGGGCGTGCCAGGCAGACATGGCATGGCAGGTGGGCAGGCAGGCAGGCAGGCAGGCAGGCAGGCAGGCTGGCTGGCAGGCGGCCAGGCACGGCCGCCGCCTCGCGCGGCATCGCTCACCCCCGCCGCCGCGGGCCGGCTCCAGCTGCGCTCCCCGGTGGCGGGGTTGTAATAATAAGGTGTGTTGTAGGTGGGATCGGTAGCCTCGTACCAGCCAGGGGGCAGCGGGCCTGCAGGGAAACCATCCCAGGGGGCCGGGGACATGAGCGGGGCTGCGACAGAGCCAGGCAGAGGGAGGCGCGGCCGGTGCGCACGCTCCCGTGCGGCTGCGGCGCCGCCGGCGCACCTTGGCTGCTGCCGCCGGCGGCGGCCAGGGCGGCGGCAGGGGTGGCGTCCTCCTTGGGAAGGATGCCGCGCGCCGCGAGCCGCGCCTTGAGCGCCGGGGGCAGTTCCCGCCTGCCCGCTGCCGGCGCCGCGGCGGGCGCCGCCGCGGCAGCCGGCGGGCCCGGCGGCTGCGCATACTGCTGCTGCTGCTGCTGCTGCTGGGCGTAGTGGTACGGGTGCGCCTGCCGCTGCGCCGCCACCGCCTGCAGCACCGCAGACGGCGGCTGGTAGTTGGCCCAATCGCCCACCCCGCTCTCCCGAGCAAAGCCGGAGGTCCCTGCAGCAGCGGCCGCTCCCGCTGCAGCTGCCGTCGTGCCATTGTGGGGTGCCTGGTACTGCCCATGGTACTGCTGCGCCTGCTGCCGGGTACTGCGGAAGTCGGCCTCCATCTGCAGCAGCCGCTCCTTCATCTCCTGGGCATCGCCCGGCGCCGCCACTGCCGCCGCCGGATCGGCAGCAGAGCTCTCCAGCTCCTCGTACGGCCGCTTTACGCCGCTGCAGCAAAGCACGGGCAGGCGGGGAGTGGAGGCGCCGGCGTTGGTGGGCTGCCCCCTCGGCACGGTGGGGAAAGCAAGAGGCGACGAGAGTTTGCAGGCAGGCAGAGCGGGCAGGAGGGAGAGCAGTGTACAGCGCAGCGTTAGTGGCGCACCCACCTGGCCTGTTGCAGCATCTGCTGCGCCTCCTGCTCCTGCTGAGCAAGCACAGCGAGCTGCACCGCCGCCTCGTCGCTGGCGGCACCAGGCGCCACTGCCGCTGCCGCCGCTGCTGGCGGGCCGCCAGGCGCGGTCGGCCAAGGCGCTGCGGGGGACGAACGCGTCGCATCCTGATCGGTGTGTGCACGCTTCCAGCATGAACAGGAGCAGCACAGGCAAACACAACACGCAACGCACCTCCCGGCGCTGAGGGCGCTCCTCCCGGCCCCATCATCCACGCTGGGAGCACTGCGCCTCGCCCCCTGCCCGCCATTGCGATTGGATCGGGCGCAGGCGGCGCTCAGGAACGCAAAACAAAAGAACGCAACCAGCGAGCGTGCAGGAGCCTGTAGCGCGTGCCTGAGACAATTGGAACTGCAGTGAGCAGCAAAGGAGCGCAGGAGGCGAAACCGAGGGCCTGGCCGCCACCGCCACTTTCTTCAGCCCCTAAAATTTGCTGTAGGCCCCCAGTATGGAGCAGGCAACGCCTCCAGCATATGCCACAGGCCATCTGCGGCATTTGCAGCGCCTACCAACGCAAACTGTGCCCCAACCAGTGCGCTCATTCACCAGTGCCCCTCCACCCTTGCTAGCGCAGCCTGATCGCTTGGCATCTGGACTACAGCATGGCGAGAACTATGCAAACAGCCAAGGCTCCGTCGTCAAGGAAACCAAAGCCCAAATCCCCAGATGTGAAGAAGAGCGCCACCAAGCGGCAGGCTGGTGCCAAGCCAAAGGCAGCTGCGGCATCAGCGGCAGCAGTGGGGTCGAATGGGGGCAAGCAGGCAGTTGCAGCGGCGGCGGACAACGCGGTGCCGCCAGCGGCGGCAACAGCAGCAGCAGGCGAAATAGACGAGCTGTTTGGAAAGCTCAAGGGCAAGGCCAAGGCCAAAGCAGCTGCGCCAACAGCAAAGCCTGCCTCCAGTACAGCGGTCAAGGAAGCCCCCAAGGTGCGTTGATGCAGCTCTTCCCAACGCATGTGCTGCCTGCCTGCCGGCATGCCTGCCGCATTGTTCCAGCACCCACAGCCTCGCCGTGCCCCGTGCCGCTGCTGGAGCAGGCAAAGGCGAAGAGGTTGGAGGGAAGCAAGGACGACATCTTTGGGACGGAGGCTGCCGCCGCACGCAAGTGAGAGGGGCCCTGGCGAGGGACGGGCTTGCTGCCCTGGCTCCGATGCCGCAGCTGCCACCCTTGTCTCCGCTTCTGTTGCCGCTGCAGCTAGTTTGGAACCTCTGCGCACTCCTGCCTGGCGCATGCCGCAGATCCCTGCCTGTTTAGTTGACGCTGACCCTGCCCTCCCCCTGCTCCCGCCCCGCCCTGCCCGCAGCCGCACCGAGGAGGGCTACGCAATCTACAGCGAGGCGGAGCTGGGGCTGTGTAAGGCGGGGGGCACCACCGACAAGTGCCCCTTCGACTGCGACTGCTGCTTCTGAGGCCCCCCCCCACTGTCATGCCCTGGTCACCAGTTGGCATCTTGCACAGCGCAGCAGCAACCCTATGCAGCCAATAAATGGGGTGTAAACCGGCAAATCAAAGAGGCCAGCACCATGTGCGTCGCTGCTGCCCTCCGGCCGCCGGCCCCGGCCCGTACCCGCCGCCGCTCAGATGCGGCACTGCACCCGAGTGCCCAGCAGTACCGCCGTCGCTCAGATGCGGTACAGCACCTGGATGCCCAGCAGCTGGAAGCAGGTGCGCATGGTGAGGGCGGTGGCCTCGCACAGCAGGAGGCGCGAGTCCTCCTCCGGGCTGCCCACCACCTGGCACTCGGTGTAGAACTGGTTGAAAGCGGCTGCGGTACCAGGGAGGGGAGCGGGCAGTACAGTTGGCGGGACGGGTAAAGAGGCGGAGTGGGTCAGGAGGTTGCTTGGCGAGCGGGCAGGAACAGCAGGCGCACGAGGGGGTGGCCAGGTTTGCTGCACCCATGCAGCAGTACCATCGACAGTACCATCGGCGGCACCACTCACTCGACAGGTCGTACAGGTACTCGGTGATGCGGTGGGGCAGCAGCTCCGCCAGGCACTCATCCACCGCGTCTGCAGGGGGCAGGGCGGAGGGCAGGCGAGTGAGCGGGAGGAGGGTGGGGAAGGGAGGAAGGGGGAGGGCAGGGGCGGGCCGGCAGCTTCAAAGATGCAAGATGCAAGGCGCGCAGGTGTTGGTGCGCCCTTGGAGCCCCCAACACATCACCAGCACACACGCATGCGTCGCCCGCGTTCTTAAGCGCATGCACCACCAGCCACCCACCCGAGAAGCGCGCAATCTGCAGCGCGAGTGCCACCTCCTTCTCGTGCCCCAGCACCACCCGCGCAGTCTTGGCCAGCTCGCTGACGTCGCGGCCTGCAGGGGAGGGGGGCAGGGTGAGGAGCAGGCTTGGTGGAAGTGTGCCGGGCACCGGCTTGGCCTGCAAGCACGGCATCATGGCGGCAACAGCAGCGGCACGAGCAGCAGCAGCAGCAGCAGCGCGGTCGCAGCCTGCCGCGGTTGCAGCCTGTACACCACATCGCATGCCCCCATGCAAACATAGCAGGGTCCGGGCGGCGGCGCCTCACCGCTCTTGCGCACGATGGAGGCGATGCGGGCGTGAGCATAGAGCTGGTACACCGCGGTGTTGCCCTGCATCAGGTGGCAGGGAACAGGCAGGAGGAGGTCGGCGGCGGCAGCGTGTGAGGCGTGAGGGCGCCAGCTGAGCTGTCCCCGGCTTGCTGCCGCAAGCTCAGCCTCCAGAGGGGCTGCCCCGAGCTTCTGCTGAAGGAGAAGAGCCCCAGCAGTTGGCTGCCCGGCCGATCCTCCACTACACATCCTACCGCACGCACCCACCCATTCTTACACACACATGCGCCACACCACAAACACACACCGCACACGCACACGTGGACACACACACACACACACACACACACCTGCTGGCTGAGCATGTCGTCGTACGAGAACTTGTAGTTGGTGGTGCGGTGGTTCTTCAGGTCGGCATACTTGACTACAGGGGCGGGGCGGGCGGTAGAAGAGGGCAGTACACATGAGGCGGTACGCCAGGCGGTGCATGGTCATGCGGCGAGGGCGGCACATCACTACACGGGATGTGGGGCGGGGAGAGGAGGGGACAGCAGACAGAGGAGGATGGCGGGCTGATGCGCTGCGACACACGCCAGCAGCATGCAGCAGCAGCAGCGGCGGCACACGGCTCTCAACGCCGCCTGCCAGCCGGGCAGCCCACCTGCGCCGTATCCCATGGCCGCCGCCATCTCCTCAATCTCCTCTGGCGTGGCATCCGGCCTGCGGCACGCGGCAGGCACACGGGCAGGGGCGGCACGCGCTCGGCGGGCCGGCGGGCTGGGCGGCGGGCGCACCACAGCTGCCATCGGCGCCACCACCACCGCCCAACACGCGTTCTACATCTCTGCTTCCTCACGTTTCCCCCTTGTTGTGTTCCTGCTCTCTTCCTGCTCCCTTCCTGCCTCCCTCCCTGCCACCGCACTCACCGCCGCTCCTTCACCGTATCCACGATGCGCTGCTTGGCCTCATCCAGCAGCTCCACCAGCCGCACCACCTGCGGTCGCAGGGTGTGCGGGAAGGCAGGCGACAGGGAAGGTGTGGGAGAGGGGCGGCACGGCAGTAGCAAACGCAACTACAGCAGGCTGGGGGCAGGCACGAGCGGCACGGACAACAGCGCCGCGGGCCTGGCAGGGTGCGGCGGCAGCGATGGAGAGGTGGCGGCCAGCGTGCCTCCAGGGGTAGGTGGGGTGTGGGGTGGGTGGGGTGGGGTGGACCTTGCCCCAGTTGCAGCGACGCACGGCCTGCCCCAGTGTCCCCACCAACCCCCATCAACTCCCACCAACGCCCCCACCCGCTCTCGACCCGCCTCCCTACTCACGTCTCCCGACCGACTGCGGAACTTCTTGCCGTCCTCGCCCAGCACCAGCCCG
>NW_005435069.1:74321-77041 GCF_000147415.1 Chlorella variabilis
GCATGGGGGAGCGCGAGGGCGTGTGCGTGGAGCGGTGCGGCTGCTCTGGCTGGGGTGGGTGGGTGGGGTCTTGCCCCGGGCGGGGTGGGAAGGTGGGTTGGAAGCTGCGCGTCCCCGCCTCGGAGACGGGGCTGGGGCCCAGGGGTCAGCCACGCCCCCCCCTTACATACACCACCACCACCACCACCACCATGCCCCCGCCCCCCGCCGCCCACCAGGTCAAAGTGCGACGACTGGCCCATGTCCGTCACATAAATGATCCAGTCGGCCTTCTCCGTCTCTATGCGGTGCTTGACTGCAGGGCGGCGGCGGGGTGGCGGGGAGGGCGCCAGGCGGGTGGGGCGTGAGCCGGGGAAGAGGAGGAAGACGCGGGCGAGGAGCGGGCAGTCCGTTCCGACGCTCAGGCACAGAATGTGCTTGGGAGCTGTAGGGCGGGCAGCGCCGCGGTGGGCGCGCTGAGCATGCTGTGAGGCATGCGGCGGGCAGGTGGATGTGGGCTTGTCTGTGCTGCAAGCTCGTTCTTGCTGAAACTAGACTGGAAGCTCACACAAGCAAGCACAAGCAAGGGGGGCGGCGCACCCGCCGCCATGTCTGTGGACGCGTAGCCAAAGCCGCCGTCGCTCTTCTGCACGATGAGCGGTATCTGGGCGCCCTGCGGTACGGCGGCAGTACCAGGCACGCGGCGCCGGCAGCTGAGCTTGCGGTAGTGCAATGTGCAGTACCCGGGGCCCGGCTGCCTGCTCGGCAGCTCTTCCACCCGCTGCCCGCTGTGGCTCTCCTGCCAGCTGCCGCAGCCAGGCCCTCCTGGTCCTCCTGCCCACGGGCCGCCCGCCCCGCCCCGCTGCCAGCTCAGCCAGCGGAGCCCACAATCTCACCTCCACAAACACGCACTTGGCGCCGTCGCTCTCCTCCGCGATGCCTCGCTGCATCAGGTCATCCACCACTGCGGGGCACCAGAGAAAGGGTGGGGGTACCATAGGTGGTTAGCAGGTGGGTACCATACACTGTTTGCGAGAGAAAGGGGGGGGGGGGGGGGTCGGTGCCCTTCAGCTGCAGGGTATGCAGGGTTGGGCCGAGCCCCGGGCAGAGCCCCACACACTCCACCGGGCGCTTTGCTTCCAGCGGCGCGGCGCTTCATGCACCCACCCGGCTTCAGCATCGGGTTGTAGAAGCTCTCGCCGCGCTCTGCGGCAGGCAAGGAGGCGCAGGACCAGGCGCTCAGGCGGGCGGGGCGGCCAGGCATGACGGGACCGCCGCCAAGCAGCCCCGACCCTTCCACCACAGACGCCTCCAGCCAGGCAGCAGCCCGTGCCTGCCCAGCCCGGTACCGCTTGCTGCCTCTGCGGCAGTACAGCAGCGGGGCACAAGCGACCCGCTGCCTGCAGCCGGCACCGCCTTCCACACCACCACCACCACCACCACCACCACCACCACCACCGTGCGGCTGCACGCCCAGGCAGGCAGGCAGCCAGGCAGGCAGGCAGCCAGCCAGCCAGCGCAGGCGGCCCTGCCGCCGCAGGCGAGGCACCCACCCTGCAGCTGCACCCCCAGGCGGTCGTAGATCTTCTGGAACTCGCGCCGGCTGGCGTCGCAGATGCGCTGCCAGGCCTGCACGGTGGGAGGGGTGGAGGGGGTGCGCGGAGAGGAGGGGTGGGGGCAGAGCGCGGTGAGGTGTCGGCTGCGAGCAGGCGGCGGGCGTGCGGGCCGGAGGGGCGGGCATTGCAACCTCGGCCCAGCCTCGCCGGCATTGGCCCGGCGGTACAGCCCTGGAGGCAGTACATGGGGCCGCTCCTCCCCATGGGCTGGCCCATGCAACGCCCGCCCTGCGGCCCAGCCGCCAAGCCCCCGCCCCGCCCACACACGCCTGCAGGTACTCTGGCCGCCCGCCCTGCAGCTCCGTCACCGCCTCCCGCGCCCGCTGCTTGAACGCCTCCTCCTCGTCAAACCGCTGCTTGGCGGCGCGGTACAGCACCTGCGGGGGCGCAGCGGCGGTACCGCCGGCGGCTTCGTCGCAGCTGCCACCCCCGCCCGCAGGCAATTGCTTTCCTCCTGAGCGAGCCTGCCCCCGCAAGCTCCTGCTGCGCCGCATCCGCCAGGCCACAGGCGGCAGTACAGCAGCTGCAGTACGGCAATGCAGAGGCGGTACGGCACCTGCAGGTCCTGCACATCCTCGTCGCTGGCGGCGTTGAGCCCCTCTGGCCGCTTCTCGGCGATGTACTGGATCAGCATGCCAAACTGGGTGCCCCAGTCGCCCTGCGAGGGGCGAGACGCAGGGGGCATTGTTTATGATCAGTTTCATGCCGGTTCAACTGTTGGGGCGCCGTTCGGGGCCGGGGGAGCCGCAGGGACTAAAGGCGCCAAGTGCCGGCCGCCGAGAGCCGCCCGCTGGCGGCTGGCTGCGACAGCACAGCACAGCAGGCGCAGCACCCGGCCAGGGGTGGGGCCGCGGGCTGGCTGCAGGCACAGCCAGCAGCAGGGGGGGCTCTCACAATGTGGTTCAGGCGCAGCACGTCGGCGCCGCAGAACTCCAGCGTGTGGGCGAGGGTGTCCCCAATGATGGTGGACCTGCGGTTGGGCGGTTGGGAGGAGGGAGGAGGGCAGGGAGGCGGGGAGGGAGGTGGGCAAGCGGTGAGCAGCGGGCCGCAGCCGCGCAGCGCCTGCCCCCCAAGCCGCGCCCGCGCTCGCAGCAGGCGCCCCCCAGCCTCGCCCCGGCGCTGCCC
>NW_005435069.1:77091-111063 GCF_000147415.1 Chlorella variabilis
CACCTCCCCCAGCGCAGCCCCCCACCAGCAGCCCCTCACAGCAGGTGCCCCCCAGCACATGCATCTCCTTGGCCCCCCTGCACCTCCCCTCATCACCTTCCCCCGGGAAGCCACTCACCGCAGGTGCCCCACATGCATCTCCTTGGCGACGTTTGGTGAGGAGAAGTCGACGACGACGCGGCGGCCGGCGTAGCCCGCGGGCGCCCAGGTGGAGATTCCCTGGCGCAGCATGCTGCGGGGAGGGAGGATGGGAGGGGGAGGGAGGGAGGGAGGGAGGGAGGGTTGTGTGTGTGTGAGGGAGGGAGGGACGGTTGGGTGTGAGAGAGAGAGGACGTAGGTGCAGGGGTGAGTGAACGGAACCCGCGGGCAGCAGGCAGGCACTGGCCCCCAGACGCAGCGGCCTCAACCGCCACGCCTGCCCCCGTCCCCCGCCACCCTGCCACCCCGCCACCCTGCCCGGCCCTCACGTGGTGAGGTGGCTGGCCAGCCAGTCAGGAGAGATGCGGATGTTGATGAAGCCGGGCCCGGCCAGGCTCGTCTCCGCCACCATGCCCGTCTCGGGCAGGTGCGCCACCAGCGCCTCGGCCACGGCGCGCGGGTTCTTGGGCGCATCGGGCTGCGGCGGCGGCGGGGCGGCAGGGCGTGGGTGGGCGCGGGGGTGCGGGGGCGGCGGGGCACACGCCGGGGAAGCAGCAGAGCGAGGCAGCGCCGCGTGCGCCCCGCTGCACACGTTCCCGCCAGCACCCCACCACCGGAAGCGCGCACACATGCACGTCGCGTCCCCGCACGCCGCGGCGCGGCCACTCCCCCGGCTGTTGTTTCTCCCAACCCAGCCATCCCTCCTGCTCCCCCAGCCGACTGCGCCGCTGCCCGCACCTGGCCCTTGAGCTTGCCGTGCAGCCCCATGGCGTTGTTGCACTGATAGTCCCCAAATTTGGGGTTGTTGCAGGGGTTGACGATGGCAGGCTCTCCCGCCATGGAGGGAAAGGCTGCGTCCAGGCTCTGCTGGAAGGCCGCCGCCAGGCGCTGCCGCAGGCTGCCCAGGGCCGGCGGCGGCGCAGCCGCGGCGGGCGAGGTGGGCAGCTGCGGCGCGGCGGCGGGCGCGGCGGCGCCGCCGGGGCCTGCTGCTGAGCTGGAGATCATGAGGTCCAGCTTGCCGAGGGCGTCTGAGATGTGCTGCGACATCCTCTGGCGCCTGCCGCCTGCGGGCGGAGGGATGGCTGGGTGGTGAGCGGCGATGGAGGGAGGCAGGCAGCGGGAGGAGTGGCCGGGAGCGAGCTCCCTGGCAGCGGGCTGCAGGCAGGCATGATGCTGCGTGCCAGTGGCGGGCATCCAATGGTGTGCAGGCGGGCAGGCGGGCGGCAGCGGCGGGAGTGGCGGCAGCCAGCCCAGTGGCGCCGCATGCGCCTGCGATGCACACCTATGGCCTTGTAGCTGCGGATGGAGCGCAGAGAGGTGTGGGCGAGGCGGACTCCGGAGGCTGCATGGCGGCGGTGCACAGGAACAAGGATGGTTTTGGCCGGGAGCAGGCTGCCTGCCGCCCGGCTCACTGCACCGCCACTGTTGCATTGCCACGGCGCAATGCGCCACCCCACCTGCGTTCAGTCGAGTCCCCTGCAAGCTCAAGAGCATCGCATACCAGCGGGTGATGCGGCTGAGGAGCACCTGTTCTACTTCGGCAGTCGATTGGCGCTGTGGTGGCTTTCACATGCAGCCGACGCTGAGCTGGAGGGTCAGGGGTTTCACAGGAGCGGAAGCCGTTCATCGCACTAACAAAAGTCATTTGTGGATCAGTGGCCCGCGAACAATGCGCAGACCGGCTCCCACACCCTGTTCCACAGACCTGGGGTTGCCCACCATTCCCGAGCTGGCGCGCCCCGCCTTCACCGGCAGCTTCCAGAGGTGCAGGCAGATGCAGCGCTGCATGCGGCGGGGTGCACTCAATGCTGGTCGCCGCTTGCCCTAACCCATCTCGCCCGCCACCTGCCTGCGGCGCCGCCCGCCGCTCACAGGTAGTGCGAGCAGCATGCGCAGCTGTGCCGCTGCATGATGACCATGACCGAGGACGAGGCCGACGCTATGGCGGTGTCGGGACCACCAGACATGTACCGCCAGTACGGGCGTGCGGTGCGGGACAACGCCCGCGTGCTCGCCTTCCTGCGCGCCTGGGTGGGCCAGGCGCCGGCCACGTTTGGGCGGTCCTGTGCGGCGCTACTTGTGGAGGCCGCCATCAGCTACAGGCGAGGCACGGGGGCTGGCAGTGCAGTGCTGGCGTGCTGTGCATGTGCCGTGGCGGGGCGGGGTGTGTGTGTGTCGTGGGCTGCAGCGCGCTTGCCTGCTGCGGGCCCGCCCTGGCCGCCGGTGCCATCGCGCCCCACCTGCCATGCCTCCCCGCCCAGCACGGCGACATCAACGGATTTCATTTTGTCATGTGTCGTGGCTGCTGCTGCTGCTGCTGCTGCTGATGATGATGATGATGCAGGAGGCACAAGCATTTCATGGATGCCATGGGGATGGCTGCCCCAGACCTCATGACCCTGTCCATGCTCGTATCCACCCCAGACCGCCCCCTGTTCAGCCCGCAGCAGCGCCGCCGCATCTGGGGCGGCAGGCTGGGAGAGGAGCTGGCGGGGCTGGAGGCGCACCTGGGTGCGTGCCCGCCATGCCTGCATGCCCGCCTGCAGGCGTGGAGTGCGGCGGGCGCGGCGCCTGCCCACCACCCGCAAGCCCCGTCGTCAGCCGTGCACCTCTGGCCACACACGGGCAACAGCGCGGTGTGTGTGGCCCCTGCCATTTTGGCTCCCCTGCCTGCTGACATGTGCCTGCTTTGTGCATGCCTGGCCTCCCCCCTGCGTTGCAGGCGGGTCCTCCTACGCCTGGTTTGAGGTGCTGGCATGCGGCGCTGCCAACAACTACACCTTCAACTGCTTGAAGCAGCAGGAATGGGAGGCGCGGGAGCAGGAGGAGATGCCGCGTGCCGGGGGCGCCTGCCGCGCCTGCTCCGGCGGCAGCAGCAGCCTGCGTGCCGAGGACCCGCGCCCCTGCTCCTGCCGCCAGATGCAACCCGCGGCGCCAGGCAACAGGGCAGTGGCATATTCCCGACCCCGGCGCCCGCCGCCTCTGCCTCAGCCGCCGCCGCAGCAGCAAAGGCGGCAGTGGAGGCCGCCGCAGCGGCGGCAGCAGCGGCAGCAGCAGCAGCGCCATCAGGCGGCAGGGCCGACCTTCTGGCAAGCAACGCAGGGGAAGGCCTTCCTGCTGGCGGCCGTCCTGCTGGCCTGCCTGGCAGCCATCGCCGCCTGGTGGTTGTGAGGCCAATTACGCGTGTGTACCAGTTTACATCAGTTTACATCAGATTACACTGCTGTGCCGATCCCTCAGACACCTTCTGAAACCTTGCACAGCAGCCACACGTTGGAAAGCAGATACCAGAAGACCAGGCACCTGACCCAAGCGCCAGAGGTGGCTCCGGTGGCACGCCGCAGCCAGAGGTCAGCCCCCTCACCAGCTTTCTTCGCTGCAGCCCGCAAGCCAGGCATACACGCCATGCCATCCTCTGCCGCTGACTCGCCAGCTGGCGGGCGAGGCCAGACCAGGGCGGAGATCATGGTTGGCAGTACCACCTGTACCATCAGGCATAGGCAGCTGATGGTAGCGTGGCACACCGCATCAGCTGGGGCCAAGCCTGCAAGCCAGGCAGGTGGGGGCAGCCAGAGGCTCGGCACCAGCTGGGACAGGATCTGCTGCAGGGCTGAGCGCCGCGTAGGGCAGGAAGCATGCACGCGTGTACGCCAAGCAGTTGCCTGACGCGCCCAGCACTGCATCGCGAGGGCTCCCAACACATCTCCCAGACCTGTTTGTGTGTGCCCGATGAGCTCCGCCACTGGCTGCACCGCCGCCAGCGGCAGGCTGAGAAGGTCCAGCGTCGCTGCCAGGCCTCGCTGGCGCTGCTGGGACAGCGGGCTTTGAAGCAGCTGCGGGCCACCAGCTGGCAGGGCGCACGTGAGTTGCGGGGACGCTGCATGCCACGTCAGCAAGGCGCCGCCGAATGCCTCAAAGCCGGCCACCTCCCACCAAAGACCGCACCTCAGTTGCGCAGTAGCCGTGCGGGTTCCAGGCCAGTAATGCAAGGGTGGCTTGGGTGAGCAGGCACGAGGCTGGGGGCAGCATCAAGAAGACGCCAAACAGGAAGTGGTGCAGAGCTCGGCAGCCTGCAAGGCACAACCGCGCTGGTGATGCCGACCTGGTCTTGCAGAGGCAGCTGGCACGCCCACGCTCACCAGTCATAGTTTTCATCAGATCCAGCACTGCCCCGTGCACTCCAGGCCGCGGTGGCACCTCCATGGCGAGCGCCACGCTGACCTGCAGGAGGGGAGCCAAGCCAGAGGGCGAGCTGAGCCGCAGCTGCCCCTCCAGCATGGCGCAAGACACGGCAAGCATGTGTTCATTTGAGCTGTACCACATGGGGGCATCTCACCTGTATCCTTCGGTGCATGGGTAGCACGTTGCCCAGGATGCGCATGACTGGGATGATGAGGTTCCTGCGGCAGGCGGGCGAGAGCCGCGGCGTGGGCACGGCGCGATTCCGGGATCCAGCGAGGCTCCTCCAACCGGCCGTGCACCCACCGGTTCCTGTGATAGAACGGGCGCTGGTAAAGCCCGGTGGCCAGTGGGATCAAGGTGATCAGCAAAAACGCCAGCGGCTGGGCCAGCTCGGCCACCCCTGTTCGCCGCACTTGCAACGCGATGACCGCCAGGCTCAAGAGCAGGGCGCCGCCGACCGCGGTGCGATCCATGAGCGGCGCCCCAGGTCGAAAGGCAGGCCCGACAGCATGTGGATGATGCGGTGCTGGCATGCTGGCTGCAGGATATGCGCTCCGGCTGCTGACGCGCGGGCAGGACAGCAAGGGACTACTGCTGACGCCGCCGCCGCAAAAACGTGCCGCGCCGCTTGGGCGGGGATGGCAGGGCTGGGCGGTCGGGCAGGGCTGGGGTGTCGGCTCCCGCCGAATGTGCAGCTCTTGCAGGACAGTGCACGAGCCAAAGGCTGAAGTTGTGGCACGATGCCCGTCGCGTCGCTCCTGCTAAGCAGAGAGCGAGTGGCGTTTGAGGGAGCGTCCGCACAGAAAAAAATCGGTTGATAACTGGGCGCCTCGGCGGCGGCGTTTTGCGGGTTGATTTGGCGGGCAGATGCACGGCCCCCCCCTACCGCCCCCCTTCTCAACGCCGCCGCCCCCCCGCCCCCATCCAACATGAAGCGGCCCAGTAGGCACAGCCACACAGAACAGTGCTCTGGCACTCATCCCTCAGGTCTGGGTGCGCTTCAAGCTTTTGTTTCGTTTTCAGCACCGGCGGGAGGGAAGGTCCAAGCGGCAGATGCAGCGGCAGCAGCGGCCGGCTGCGGCTGGGGCCCCTTGATTGCCCTGAGTCAAGTAATACGCGCTTACAGCGGCGGGGTCGCATCACACAGAGAGTAAGAATGGGCGTTATGGGCCAAGGGGGTGGCGAGCGGATGCTCGGGCACAAAGAAGGGGACAGATCAGCGGGGTCAGGGGACGGATCGAATAATCATTCATGGAGGGGATGTATCGGGGACAGCTCGCTGGTGGGGAATCAGGAATCAGGGAATCGGTGGCAAATCATCACAAATCAGGGGTCTTGCAGACGGCGCCGGCGCTCAGTTGGGCAGGGTGACGGTGGGGATGACGATGCGGCTCCTGGACTGCTTGTTCCGGATGCCGGGCACGGTGCCCACGCCACGGCCGTAGGAGGACTTCCAAATGGTGGTGGGGTAGCAGAAGCAGCCCGCGTCGTTCATGTTTGCGGGGCAGCCGCAGCAGCCGTTGTCGCGGCCAAAGGCCTTGATGCAGCTGCAGGAGGCGGGAGGCGGGAGGGGAGGGATGGGAGGGGGGTGAGTGGCGGGGGCAGGCCAGGGGTTCCAAGCTGGTGTGCGGTACAGGCACCAGCGCTGCCGCTGTGCAGCAGCCCCAGCCTCGCCGCCGAGCAAGGCACACCACAGCACTCCGCACTCAGTCTATGGCTGCACGCAGGAGCAGCAGCCCCAGGCTCACCAGCAGCCCTTGCCGAAGCTGGAGCGGCCGTTGAAGCGGCACAGGGCGCCGATGTCGGTGAAGCCGGCGCCGCAGCGCTGCCAGCACACGGGGCCAACGGGGTAGTAGTTCCTGGCGCGGTCGCAGGGGGTGTAGCACAGGCCGGCATCATACTCCTTGCCGGCGGGGCCTGCAGCAGCGGCGGGGATGGCAGGAGGGTAGGCGGCGTGTCAGCGCCTGATGGCTGTGTGGTGCCGACGCTGCACCGGTTCCGGCAGCCACGACTGCTGTGCCAGCGTAGGGTGGAGCGTGCCGGTACGGCAGCAGCAGAGCGACGCCGGCGGCAGCAGCAGCAGGACGCAGGCCAATACCGGTGGCGGCAGCGGCGGTCGCGCTCACATGCGGCGCAGGTGGCGCCCTGGTCCACCTCTCCCGCCTTGCACTGCTCCACGCAGGTCAGCCCCGTGTTGACAAAGCCGGGGGGGCAGGCCGCCAGGGAGCAGGAGATGGCGGAGGTGGGGAAGGTGCCCGAGCCGCAGGTGGTGGTGGAGCACAGGCCCAGCTGGCAGGAGGAGCCCGAGGGGCAGTCAGCGGTGGTGGAGCAGAAGTAGAGCGTCTTGTCGCCCACGCCGTTCAGGCCCCTGCAGCAGGCACAAGCAGGGCAGCCAGGGAGCTCCGTCAGCGGATCGGGCAGCGACAGGCGGCGAGGAGCAGGCAACAGGGGCAGGCAGCGGCGCTGCGTGCAATGGCTGGCGCCCACCCCGATCACGCCGGCCCTCTCCTCTGGCGGCAACCACAGGCAGCCCGGCAGGCACTCACAGCGTGACGCCAATGGGCAGGCCGTTGCCCTGGGTGCGGCCCGAGATGCCAAAGGTGCCGCCCACGGTGCGCGGCACCTGCGGGAAGGCCAGGCGGATGAGGTCCAGCATGGGGCCGATGCCCGCCATCACGCCCGTGTTGCCGGCGGCCAGCTCCACACGCAGCGCTGCAGGGCGGGGTGGGGGCGGGAGGGTGGCAGGGAGGGCAGCAGGCCGTCAGTGTCGGTGCCAGGGGTGCCGGCCGGCAGGCAGGCAGGCAGGACACAACAGCCCGGCGGTGCCAAGCGTCGCGGGCGCGGCACGCACCCCAGCCCTCGGCGCCGGCAAACACGTTCAGGCCCTTGAGCAGCACGGGCTGCCGATCTGGCCGGCGTTGAAGATGGCTGAGATGGCGTCCCGCGCCTCCACAGGCATCGTCACCAGCTTGCCCAGCTGCAGCGGGGGCAGGGCAGGGCAGGGGGTGGCAGGTGAGCGGGCAGGGAGAGGTCTCTGTGCGCCGCTGCTAATGCTGCTGGTCCCTCCACACTCAGGCGATTCAGCCGCCCAGTGCTCCCCAACCCAGCCACCAGCCGCCCAGTAGCCCCACCCCGCGCACTCACCAGTCCGCCCAGGCCGCCCTGGGTGATGTTGAGGCCGGCGGCCAGCGTGAAGCCATCGTTGTCGTTTGCCAGGTACAGGTTGGTCCTGGCCTGGAAGATGTCGCCCAGCTCCAGGGGGCTGCAGCGGATGGGCAGGTGTGTGGGTGAGCAGGGGGCCAGCTGTACAGGCAGTCAACCCCCGCCAGCCACCCAGCCACCCTCCTGCCATCCCCGGCCAGCCCCACACTCACATCTTGCCGCCCAGGTTGATCACGGGTGCGGCATCCAGGTTGGCCAGCACACGGAAGTCGTCGAAGCTGGCAGGCACGCCCACCTGGTTGTCGTTGAGCTGCAGGGGCGAGGGAGGGAGGCAGGGAGGCGGCACAGGGCGTGAGGAGGAGGCAGCATGGCAGGAGGGCAAGGGCAGCCTGGCAGCGCCCAACCAGGGCAGGGCAAGGCAAGGCAAGTGCCTCGTCAGCAGGGACTGCAGCCGCAGCCGGCTGTGCCCCAGCCCAGCCCAGCCAGGCGGGCTCACCGGGTCGGTATTAATGAGGGCCTTGAGGGTGGCCTTGAACGACACCGTCACAAACTTCTGCAGGGCCCCCAGGGCGGCGGGGGACACGGCGCCGCTGCCCTGGAAGTACAGGTGGCCGGTGGGGGCGGCGGCGGGCACGTCGCGGAAGCCCGTGGGCGTGAAGAAGCGGCGGTTCAGCCCGATCTTGTCCAGGTTGGAGGGGATGAGGCCGTCGCGGGAGAAGCCCACAGAGTCGGCGGACAGGGTCAGCTCCAGGCCGGAGCTGCCCAGCGGGATGGGGCCCGCGCTGAGGCCGAAGAACTGGAGGTGGAGGTCCAGGGTGCAGGGGTTGAGGGCCACGCCCACGCCCAGACCCAGCACGCCCTTGACCTTGTCCAGCTTGGAGGCGGGCGCGCCGTCCTTGCCCGTGGAGGGCGGGATGCCGGCGGGGAAGCCCATGATGAGGTAATTCACGTCCTGGCGCAGCGGCATCTTGCTGCGGGGGGTGGGTGGCAAGGGGCGGGCGGGGCGGGGCGAGGCGGGGTGAGTGAGGTGAGCAGCGGCAGCGGCTGGCAGCAGCAGCAGTAGCAGCAGCTCTGCAAGCAGTACCAGCGGCCGCAGCGGCACCACCAGCTCAAGGCAGCGGGCGCAGCGCAGCCACAGGCAGGGCCGCCGCGCTCACTTGAACAGCGGCACCAGGGAGCCGGCCTTCTGTGCCAGCGAGGAGTTGGAGCGGCCGATCAGCTGGGCCAGCCAGGCGCCGCTGGCGATGTCGGCGCCAGAGAAGGAGAGGTCGCAGAGGGCGCCGCCGGTGAGTGCCAGGAAGTCGTTGACAATGGTGGAGGGGTCGATCACCTCTCCCAGGTCCAGGGTGGAGCCGTCGGGCAAGTCCAGGGGCAGGGAGAAGTCGAGGGCGAGGCTGGGGATGTTGGTGACGCACTGCAGGCCCGGGCACTGGTCGGCGCCGCCGCCGGCCTGGTGCAGGCGACGGTGGGTGCGAGTGGCACGCACGTGCGCGGCACGCATGACGGTCGCGCCCTCCTCGCCGCCCAGCAGGCGACGGCCGGCGGGCTTGCCATTGCCCCAGGGCTTGCCCTGGTTGCCGGAGGCTGCGGCAGCGGGGCAGCGGGGGCGGAGTGGGAGGTTTCAAAGAGGAGCAGCGTGCAGGGCAGATGTGTGCGCGGTGCAGAGAGCTGGGCAGGCAGCACAGCAGCACGCCCGGCTGCAGCAGCGGGCCAGGCCAGCCCAACCTGCGGCACGCACTCACACTTGGCGGGCTGGTACTTCTTAGGCGGCGGCACGGGCTTTGCGGGGCGGGTGGCGTTGGCGTCCTTGTTGATGGTGTGCTCCTTGTGGTCCAGGGGCCTGCCGGTGCAGGCGCCGTAGGGCAGCACGCCCTTGGGCATGCGCTTGGGGTTGAACTGCGGGAGGGCAGGTAGGGTGTGTGGTGGGAGGGCAGGGTCAGCGCCGCGCATCGCAGCCAGACAGGCATCTGGTCGGGGGTAGACATTTTTTGGCAGCCAGCGGCGCTGCTGCCTTGTTGTTGTTGCTGCTGAGGCACGGCGCAGGCAGCCATGCTCAGCGCCGCAGCTGACCTTGAGGCCAGAGCCCTTGGGTGGCTTGCAGCCAACGGGGGTGTTGGGGTCGGGCCAGGTCTTGTCGCAGAACGCAGAATACTCCTGCAGCGGAGGGAGGGGAGAGAAGGTGAGCAGGAGAGGCAGGGAGCAGGAAGGCCGGCGGCAAGTGCACGGCAGCGACGGCAAGGCTGAGTTGCCCCCAGCCCCTCCACGCCTGCTCCTCACCTTGAAGGAGGAGAAGATCGGGCGCTTGTCTTTGCCGCGGGGGCCCTTGAAGGTGGGCCAGGTCTCGCCCTTGCGCCAGGGGTCCTGGCCAGCGGCGGAGGCCGCCACGGCGTCATCGGCGGCGGCGGCTGCCGCCATCAGAGCCAGCCCGACGGCGGCCAGCAGCAGCACCTGGGGCAGCCGGCTGGGCTTGGTGGGGGCCATGGCGTCTCCTGGGGTTGGCTGCTGGAGGGCTGCAGCAGGTCAAGAGGGCCCAGCAGGGGAGGCAGGGGTGGACAGAAGCTGGAATGGCAGCTGAGCCTACGCCCCCTCAGCGCTGTCGCCAATGCTGCAAAGGTAAAGGTAAAGGTGGGGAAGAGCCTCCACAGACTTAACTTCCCGGTTTTAACGTCTAGCTTTAGACCATTATTTGATCTGCCCGCCCCTCCACAAACCTACTGCGCTAGCCCATTGCTGCCTGCCCACAAACGATGTATGTCACTCACCTTAGAGGATTGCGGGGTGTTGGGGGTGTTGGGAGAGGGCAGGCTTGTATCCAGCAGGGTCAGGTGGGTGGGGAGGGCGGTGGCAGCGGTGGAGGGCGCCGGCAGCAGGGGACTGGAATGCCTCGACCTGCATCGGCGGGCGGCTTATATACATGACTGGCACGCGCCAGCTGTCCGGACCATCTCCGCGTGGTGCGCCGTGTCGCACGCCACGAACGGGGCCTTCCCGTCGCCACCAGGCAAGGCGGCAGGCAGCTTCCGGGCAACTGCACCACCATCTTTTGCCCCATCCACAGCGTTGTTTTGAACGCGAAAGCGGTGTATGGGCCACAACATGCCATCACAGATCGGTTCCACCGGGCGGCGGGCCCCGGGGAGGCCTGGCTGGCGCCCTGACCAGGCAAGGGGTGCCCGCTTCCCCCCCCGCCGACCGACCGCGTTGCGCACCGTGTGTGCGAACCGCGTCCAGGTAAGCATAATGGCCAGATGGACCCGCGGCCTGGCCGCGGGGGGCAGCAGGGGGGCGACGAAGCGCACCTGAGGGTGGCCGCCGCTGCCGCCGCTGCACACCCCTGTGCAAGGCACAGGCGCAGTGCGTGCTTGTGGTACATCCAACTGCTGTGGGGCAACCCCATGGGGCGATGGAGACCTCCAGCATGGTTGAGGTATCAGGTGTGTCCGCCAAAACACGGCGCAGGCTGCCCCACAGCAGGCCGGCGGGTCGCGGCTGCTTGGAGATGGAGGAGGCCGCTCAGCAAGAGGTTCTCGATCAGGAGGCGTGAAGTGCTGCCCAGATGTGGCAGGCCGGTTCCGGCTGCTACAGCGCTGGGATGCAGTGGCGAGGCAGCCACTTTCAGGAGGGCAATGCCAAAGCAATGACACACTTCTCCCAGCAGGGGCCTTGCGACGAGCACCCGCTTGCGGGTTAGGGTTTTCTAGCGTGGGCGGCCAATTGGTACTGCCCTTAGCTCATTGGAGATGCCCCACCACACCACCCAGTGCACCAGACGATCCCGTTGCGCACAGCCGATGGTGCAGAACAGGGGGCCGCACCAAGGCACGAATTGCCTGTCCCTGTCCAGACCCACTGCTCGCTGCGAGGGCTGCCGTCACCGACGCCCTGACGGTCGGCGGGGCCCTGTGCCCTCGTGCCCGTCCTTGACAATCCGACAGCACCCACCTTGCTCTTCTCCTTGCGCATGGCTCTCCATTTGTGAGCAGGGCGTCGTGTGGGCCCAGGGCGGAATGTCGGGGGGCGGGTGAGGGGCAGCAGAGAGGCTCTGCCATTGAAAGGGAGGTCATTGTTCGTGCTGGGGCCATGTCGATGACAAGGCTTCGCCAGGAGAGAAGCGGGAGGTAGCCCAGCCCAGAGGCCAGGGCTCCATCCTACCTGGCGCCCGTGAGAAAACGCAACAGCTCCCTGCCCCTTTCCTGCAGTCCCAGGCAAGCTCCACACTCACGTCCAAGCACCCCGGGGGCCTCTTCCCACCGCCGCCTGATCAATGGGCTCCGAGCCGGCGCCCCAGACCTTTCAGGTGCGTGCAATAGGCACGCCGAATGACGATGGGATGCCCCCGCCAACCCGGGGGCCCTGCGCCACGCTGCTGCCTACCCGAGTGCCCGCCCCGCCCCCGCCTGCAGGTCGTGTGGGGGCACAGCAGCGGGGAGCCCTTCGCAGTCCACAGCCTGCGCTCTGCCGCCGATGCCGACCTCGTGCGCGACGTTCTGGACAGTAAGTTATGTGGGCCCTGCTGGCTGGCGCCTGTTTGGGGGCCTGTCTGCACCCTCCCGCCCACCACCACCAAGCCGTTGCGTTAGTCCGCCGGTGGGACGTCTTGCCAAAGCTGGCCACTCAACTGCTGCCGTGCTGCCCGCCCACTCGCGATGTGCGCAGTCAAGGAAGCTGTGAATGCGGGGCAGCCGGTGGAGGCGCTGCAGCTGCGCAGCCCCTACGGGCCGCCCAAGTGAGCAGCCCGCCGCCATATTGCATGCCTGCCTGCTGGTCTCTGTGAGGTGTCACATGTGCCCCCCTGCCCCTGCCATGCCCCATGCAGCCTGGCCATCGCTACTGGTGGTGGCAGTGCGGCGCGCGATGCCAGCTTCCGCCAGCTGGTGGAGCAGCTGCAGGAGTGTGCCGTGCAGCTGGCAGGTGGGTGCCTGCCGTCGGCGCAGCAAACGGGCCAGCCGTCAATGTATGGCCGGCAGCAGTGCAAGCCAACGCTGCAAGCAAGCCAGTATCTTCCTCCTGCCTTTCCATCCTGCAGAGCTGCCTGAAGGGAACACACTGCTGCACGCGGCATGTGCGCTTGGGGACAAGCGGGGGCCCTCCCCATTCGTGGCACGGCCAAGGAAAGCTGTCACCGCGCAGCTGCTGGCGGCAGCGGCACCTGCATTAGGCGCAGTGACCGACTGCAATGGTGGCACGCCGCTGCATGCAGCGGCGGCGGAGCACAATGCGGCAGCAGTGGCAGTGGTCCTGGCCGCCGCTCCGCAGGCTGCCACCGCTACCGACGGCTGCGGCTGGATGCCGCTGCATCGCCTGGCGCAGACCCAAGCTTCAGTGCCGGCTGAGCAGACTGCGGCAGCGGTAAAGGCACTGGTGGAGGCGGCGCCGGCAACACTGACGGCAGGGGACCGGCTCGGCCGCACGCCGGCTCACTATGCAGAAGAGTGCCAGAACGTGCCGGCACTGGAGGCACTGCTGGCGGTGCGCCCAGCCTCAGCCATGACCCCAGACAACTATGGTTGGAACCCGCTCCAGCGCGCGCTGCGTCGGCGGAACGCAGCAGCGCTGATCCCTTTAGTGGAGGCGGTGGCTGCTGCCGCAGCGGCAGCCGGCGAAGACGGCTTGGTGCTGCTGCAGCGCACGGCACAGCACCAGAACGCAGCGCTGATGCAGCCGGCTGTGGCAGCAACCGCGGCTGTGGAACGGCACGGCAAGGCGCTGCTGCACCTGGCGGCAGAGCGCCCCGGCGTGGCAGCTCTGCAGCTGCTGCTGGCGGCGGGCTGGGGGGACCCTTGCGCCGTGTCGAATCATCCTTCCCCCCAGGAAAGCGCTCGCCACACACCCCTGCACTGCGCGGTGCAGCACGGCAACGCACCAGCAGTGCAGCTGCTGGTGCGAGCGGCGCCGGCGACCACACTGGTGGCCGACAAGCACGGCAACACGCCGCTGCACCTGGCGGCCGCGCTGCCGCGTGCGGCTGTCACGGAGCTGCTCCTGGCTGCGGCACCCCAGGCGGCCACCTTGAGAGGCGGCGGGCACCTTGGGGATGAGGCGGGCGCCGCGGAGACGCCGCTGGAGGTGGCGCTGCGGCACCGCCACCTAGCCGTCGCCCGACGCCTGCTTGGCTACTGCCCGCAGGCCGAAGAGCTGGCAGCGCTGGCGGCGGCGGGCCCAGCGGCGCATCCGCTGTTTGCCGACTTCGTCATCGCCCGGGTGCCGCTGAGCGAGGCGCAGTGGGCGCAGGTGCCGTCGCCCTGCCCGAGCCTGGGCCGAGCGCTGCCCGCGGCGTTCGCGCACTCGCCCGCCCAGGCGCGGCAGGTGGTGCGGCGCCTGGCGCCCGCCGACGCGCACCGGCTGCGCACCTTTGCGCTGGCGCTCGGCCGTGCACAGACGATGCTCGGCATTCAACTCCCTGACCTGGCTGTCCAGCGTGCCCTGTCCTTCTTTGCTGCCTGATGGCCCCATGCCTGCTTTGTCAGACAAATAAATAACGGTTCTCCTTCTTTCTGTTGCAAAATGAACCAGTTTGTGTGTTGCAAGTAGACCAGGCTGTGTGTACGGTCCCTTGAAAGCAGCCTGCCTGCACCAGGAGCCGAGCGGCCCTGCGCCACGCGGCTGCAGCAGCAGCTCTCCACGCACCCCCGCTGGGGCGCGGACAGGATTGCAATCCTTACGACGCCTGCTGCGCCTGGGGCACACAAGGGGGGGGGACCCCTGTGTGCCCACCCACAGGCTCACAGCTTTTCCATCGGCCAGCTGCGGTGCACCAGCTGCCGCCGACGCGCTAGCAAGCCCCCACCCCGCCGTCCGCCACAGCATGCTGCTCACACTCTCAGGCGGCGCAGCGGCTGCTACAGCTGCTGCAGCAGCTCACAGGCGTACAGCTGGAACTCCTTGGCCGCCTCGCTGCGCTCGTAGTCGGTGAGGGTTCGCTGCAGGGAGGGCGCCGCCGGCGGCCGCTCCCCCGGGGCGGGCGGGCTGGGCAGGCGCGCGCCGGCTGCGGGGGCGGCGGGCAGGGAGCAGCAGAGAGGAGTGAGGGAGGCAGCTGAGGAGCTGAAAAGCATGGCAGCAGCAGGAGCAGAGGGGCTGCAGCAGGGGAGCAGCACAGCAGCAGCACAGCAGAGGAGCAGCAGCAGGGGAGCAGCACAGCGGCAGCAGATCAGAAGAGCAGAGCAGAGGAGCAGCACAGCAGAGGAGCAGCACAGCGCACAGCGCACCATAGCACCGCTCAACACAGCAGCACAGCGCAGCATAGCACAGCGAGAGCAGCGGAGCCAGCGGCGGCCGCAGCCGCCCGCACCCACCGCCGTCAAAGCGCTGCATGGGCTGGGCGTGCGGCCCGCCGCGTCCCGCCCCCGCAAACAGGTTGGCCAGCTCCCCGCTGGCCACGCTGTGCTGCTGCAGCGGCAGCTCGGCCTCCTTGCAGGCGCTGACCAGCGCAGCCGCCGCGTCGGGCAGGCCGTGCTGCGGGGCTCAGGCGGGGAGGGACACAGGGAGGAAGAGGGGATGCGGATGGGGAGGCGATGGGGAGACGAGGCGTGCAGCCTCGCCCAGCAGCAGCCGCCGCCGCCGCAGCAGCAGCAGCAGTGCCAGCAGGCGCTGCCAGCCATTGGCGCGGCGACTGCGCCAGCCCACGGCTAGCCGCCAGCCGGCAGGCTAACCTGGCGCAGCAGGGTGAGGGCGGATTGCAGCGAGCCTGCCGCCACCAGCAGCCCCGCGGCCGCCCAGGGCCGCCCCTCCGCCGCCGCCACGTGCCCCGCCCAGCGCTCCACCGCCGCCGCTCGCTCCGAGCCCCTGCACAGGATGGCAGGCGCACGCGCGGCCAGGAGTGCATGCGTGGGTCGGTGGGTGGGTGGGCAGGAAGGAAAGCATGTGAGGAAAGCGCCCCGCTTCTGCATGCGCTGCGCCAGCGGCCGGGCCAGGCGCCGCGCCCGGCAAAGGCAGCAGGGGTCGCGCCTGAGGGCGTGGGCGGTGAGGGTGGCGGCGTAGCGCCACAGGCCCGAGTCTTGCAGCAGCGCTGCAGCATCTGCGTGCTGGCCTGCACGCCAGCACAGACAGGCGTACCGACGAGCAAAACATCGGCGACCAGTCCAAAAACGAGGTAGAGGTGGTGTTGAACAGCAGCATGCACGCAGGGGGCATGGATGATAGATGCAGGCGTGCCGCCATGCTCCGCTCGGGTAGCGGGACAGGGTGGGTTAGGAGCAGCGATGCCTTGTGCACACATACAGCCGCCGTCGCAGCCGCAGCAGCCCCAGCGGCGGCAGCACCAGCGGCCGGCGGTGGTAACGGGCTGTGCTCCCGCCCGCCTCCGCACCTGTGGAGCACAGCAGCGGCACGCCCAGCAGCGTGTCCCCCACCGCCGCCGCGTTGGCTGTGATGACCTTGGCTGCCTGCACAAACAGCGTCCGAGCCGCAGACTCCTCCACGGTGCTGGCCACGGCCGCTGAGGTGGCGCCAGCTGGCGTGCCCGCCATCATGCTGCCGCTCCCCGCCGGCAGCATGCTGGGCGGCGGCGGCTGCCGCGGCGAGCCCAGCCCGCCGGCGCCGCCGGGCCCCGCCAGCAGCGCGGTCTGCTGCAGGCCGCAGGCAAAGGCCATGCCCAGCGTGCACAGCGCGTCACGGTAGTACCGCGTGGTACGGTCAGGCGGGGAAGCCAGCAGGAAGCCGACGGCCGTCTGGAAGTCGCCCAGCGCCACGTACTCCAGGACCCGCTTCTCCTGCGGTACCAAGGTGCGGTACAAGGATCGCGTGCGGTACAAGGATTGTGTGGTGCTGGTGGTGACTGTGTGTGGGCGGGTAGGGGCATGGCTGGGGCGCGAGGGCTGATGAGCGGCCCGACATGCAGCGGCAGCCGCCGCCACCGCAGCAGCAGCGGCGGCAGGCATAATCGGCTCGCCCACTCTCTACAAGGCGGCAGGCTCGCCCAGTCTGTATCTAGGGGCCCATGGCTCCTGCCCAGGCTCCTCGGCCTCTGCCAGCCCAGCAGCCTTTCCCTCCCTACACACACACACACACCTGCAGGTCCTCCGACCCCTCAAACACCCTGCGGCTCATCTGCTCGTGCCACCCCGACCGCTCCCCGCTCTCGGCCAGCTGCAGCCCCTCATCCCACAGCCGGCGCCCGGCGGCTGCGCCGCCGTCGCCGCCGCCGCCGGCGGAGGTCCGCGGCGTGGGCTGCTGCGCCAACGCGGCCGCCAACCAGCGCAGGGTCGCTGGCAGGCGGCGCCAGAAGGCCGCCTCGCACGCCTCCCCCGCCAGCTCAGCAGCCAGCGCCATGCGGGCGGCCACCTGGCGCCTGCCCAGCGCCCGCCCGTACGCCGCCAGCTCAGCAGGGGAGAGCACCGCGGGCTGGCCGCGGGCGGTGGCTACCGCGTGCAGCACAGCCACCAGCGACTGGAAGCCCGCCCGCTGCTGCCCGTACTCAAAGCCTGCGCCAGGCAGCCAGCAAGGGGGGCAGGCTTGCACCGCGATCGGCCGCCGCCGGCGTAGCAGCGTAAAAGGCGCACAAGCAGCATAACCCGCCGCCAGCAACCGACCAGCAGCCGCCGTCTCCGAAGCGGAAAGCAGCCACCCGCCGCCAGCCTCAAGCAGCAGCAGCACAGCAGCAGCAGCGGCACCACCAGGCGTCCCACCGTCGGAGATGCCCGCCACCGCCGCCACCAGCGGCTGCGCGCCGCGCCCGCCGCCCGCCGCCAGCGACCGCAGCTGGCTCTTCACCGCGCCACCGATGCTCCTGAAGGTCTGGGACACAGGCCTGCGGCCCGCGCCGCCGCCCGGCGCGGCCGCCGCCCCCGTGGCGCTGCCCTGGCGGCTGGTCAGCCCCAGCGCGGCCGCCGCCGCCTCGTCCCGTACGGCAGAGCCCTCGAAAGACTCCCGCGCCCCGCGCTGGTCGCGCCCCGCCGCCACCGCCGCCACATCCATGCTGGTACTACCGCCGCCGCCGGCCCCGGCCTCATCCTCGTCTGCGGCAGCAGCGGGAGCAGGGAGCGGCGGCGGCGGCGGCGCAGCAGCAGCAGAAGTTCAGGGTGGCAGGGGGCGCTGTCGCCCGCTTGCCCCCGTGCGGCGTGCCGCGCAGCCATGCCGGCAGGCACGCGCTGCCCCTCCCTCTTGACCTGGCGGCCAAACAACCTTGAGCAATTGGAAACAAGCCAGCCCCGAGGGCTGCACACACACCCAGGGGCTGCCCCCCACCTGAGTCCACCCCAAAGCTCTCAACCAGCTGCATCAGAGAGGAACCCTCTGCCGCCGCCGCCGCCGCGCCCTCGCCGCCCTCCGCGCGCTGCGCCAGGAGGGCCCCCCAGGCCGCCTGGCAGGCGCGGGGCAGGCGGCCCCAGATCTGGGTGCAAGGGGGAGGGGCGGGGGTGGGGTGTGGGAGCATGCGTGTGCGCAGGTGTGGGTGTGTTGGGGGGTGCGGGGTGAGTGCAGGGGAACGGCAGGTGGGCGGGGAACAGGTGAGCAGAGCAGAGCAGAGTGGAGCAGAGCGGAGCAGAGCGGAGCAGAGCAGAGCAGCCCCTGGCAGGCTGGCTCTGTAGGCAAGCTGCCTCGAGCCGCCTACAGCGCCACACAACGAGCGCAGGAGGCTGGCAGTGCCGCGCAGGCACGCGCAGGCGGCGGCGCAGGGGCCACCCACATCTGCCTCCAGCCGCTCCAGCGCCAGCTCAGCATCCACCGTCATGCTGCCCGGTACCGCGGCACCGCCGCATGCAGTACCGTGGCCGATGGAAGCGGCCAGCGTGCCCAGCTCCCGGAACGCCACCTCCGGCACCTCGCGCTGCAGCAGCAGGCGCAGCAGCAGCGCCCAGGCGCGTGGCAGCAGCAGCGGCGCCGCCGCGGGCGCCGCGGCTGCCAGGCCCCAGGCGCCGCCGGCGGCGCCGGGGGGCGGCGGCGTGTGCAGCGCGGCGCGGTACCGCTGCATGCGGGCGCGGCGGGGCCGCACGTCGATGCTGTGTACCGTGTCAAACAGCGCGAGGGCGCCGTCGGCCAGCGAGGCCGCCAGCACCGCGCCGCCGCCTGCGGCACGGCAGCAGTGTGCGGGGCGTGAGGTGTTGGCATCGAGGGGCGAGTGGCGAGCGAGGATGCCGTACGTCAGGCACGCCATTGGCGGCCATCGGCGGGGTAGATCAAGCCCCAACGTTTCTGTCTTTTCGAAAGCAGCACACCAGCTGGAGCAAGGCCACCGTCGGCACAGCTGCCGCCAGCCCAGCGCACGCGGCGGTCGCCCCTCGTCTCACCCACGGTCCCCGGCAGCGGCAGCCAGCCGACATCCGTCACGCGCCCCACGCGTGCCGCCGCCGCGCTGGCGGTGGTGTGCGTGGCCCATAGCTCTCCAGACAGATCCAGGTCGTATGCGGCAAACAGGCCGCTGGCAAACAGCAGGGCCACGCGGGCTTGCACTGCGTGGGAGGAGCATGGGGCGTGTAGCGGCGGGTGGGTGGCGTATGCGTGCCAGATGTGCGTGTGCAGCTGGCCGGGGCGGGGGTATGGGGGAAGGCGGCACGGGCCCCGAGCCCGAGGGCGCGTAGAGTGGGCCCGTAGCATGCACTTGATCCTTATGTGTGGACAGACACGACGGGGGGCAGAGACCACAGCAGCCGGCCGCCGTACCTGCCGCGGTGCCGGGGAGGCGGGGGTAGAGGGCCTCTGCGGGCGGGGCAGAGGTGCAGATGCGGTGGATCCGGCCGTAGCCCGTCTCCATGACCGAGCACTTGCCGGTCACTGCAGGGGGCGGCGGGAGGGAGGGCAGGAGAGGGTGTCGCCTTATGTCTGTTCTGTATACAGAGCATGTTCTTGCTGAAGGCAGACTGGAAGCTCACACAACCACCACGCAAGTCGAGCTGCGATTGGGCGGGAGCCAAAGCACCGCTGGAAGCAGTGACAGCAGGAAGTGGGGGAGGCAGGGGGGGCAGCAGCACCCTGATGGCCGGGCGGCTGGGAACGGGAGATGGAGAGGCACACCCGCCGCCCCGCCGGCAGCTGCACGGCCTGGTGGCGGGCCCTCAGGGACAGAAGTGCCGCAGCAGTACCGCAGCAGCACCGCAGCTGCCGGCCAGCCCCACCTGTGTCCCAGTGCGCCAGCGTGCCCTCTGCATCCCCCAGCAGCACAGACTGGCCCCAGGAGCCGATGGCCACCGCCCGGAAGTCTGCAAGGTGGGCCAGGTGCGGGGACGGGGAGGACTGGCGGTTGCAGGGCTTGGGGCAGGTGCGGGGAAGCAACAGCAGGGCAAAGCCATAGGGCCGCGGGGCAGGATCACAGGGGCTGGCAGCGGCATGCCATGATGCGAGCAGGTGTAAGTGGGGCGCAGGTGGGCCCCTTGCAAATACAGTTTGCAAGGGCCCGGTGCCGCCTTAGCCCATTTTACTAGCCATCACTAGCCCCAACACCGCGTTGATGCTCCCTGCCGTGTCGCCCATGTAGCGCTTTTTGGTACTGCCAAAACACCCCAGCCCGCCCTGAATTCACGGGACCGTGCCTCCCCGCCTCCAAGCCCCACCCACCTCCCGAGGCCAGCGCCTGCCAGGCGGGTCGGCGCGGCCGGGTGTCGCTGATGCGGCGCCCGCGTATGCCCAGCACGCCCGCCCGCCCGTCGAGCAGGGAGAAGGCCAGCCGCTCCTCGGGCGGCTCCTCGCTTTCTTCCAGGAACTGGTAGCTGCAGGGGGTCAGAGGCAGGTGGGCAGGTGGGGGTGTGTGCAGGTGAGCTGAGGCAGCAACCCTGAACCCTAATTGGAGGGCGGGCTCAGAGGAAGGGGCAGCAGGAGAACAGGGGAGGGCCAATCGACGGCGAGGTGTGGCAGCAGCTAGGCAGGGCAAGCGGCAGGCACGGGGGCAGAGCAGGCACGGCAGCGCCGCTTGCCCGCCGGCCGCCCGCTCCGCCGCCCTGGGTGAGGCTGCCCAGGGGTTGCCCCCGCTGCAGGCCGCCCCTGTGGCCGCGGGGCTGCCGATTGCGGCAGCCGAGGCGGCTGCGGCGGAGGCAGCCAAGGGGCCCATGTCGTGGGTCACTCCCGCCGGCAGCGGGGGCAGCCACTCCACCGCCGCAAACTGGAGCTCCACCTGGCGCAGGCGGGCGGGCTGGGCGCCGCCGCCAACCGACCAGATCTCAGACGGAGCGCCCCTGCGGCAGCAAGGAGGGCCAGAGGGGTGAGAGCTTAAGAGGACTGAGAGTGAGAGCTAGGGGGTATTAGTGGGGCAGGACAGCGTGAGGGGAGGCAGCCAGCAGCGCCCGGCGTGCATGCAAGCGGCTGGAAGCGGGACCACACAGCCAGCCTGGCGGGCGGGCGGGCAGGCAGGCACGCAGGCGGGCGGGCAGGCAGACAGGCAGGCGGGCGGGCAGGCAGGCGGGCAGGCAGCCGAGCGGGTGCCACCTGAAGAGGAGCAGCAGGTAGCGGCCCGAGGGCGAGGCGCGCAGGCCCGCCAGCGGCACCCCGTCTGCCGCGCCTGCTGCGCGGAAGGGCGTGCTCACGCGGTTGCGCACGTCTGCGGCATTGTGGGTGGGGGTGGCTGATGCGTGGGTGGTGGGGGAATGGTGGATGGGACATGAACGGATGGTGGGAGTGGGGCGAATGAGCAGGGCAGTGGTGGTGGTGGTGAGGTGGGAAGAGTCCCTTGCTGAGCCCTGGCGCTCCAGCCTGCGCCACCCGACCGCTGCGCGCAGGCACGCACACCGGCCAGCTGGGAAGCCGCCAACCGCCGATCCCCTCCTGCCCCGCCAACCGCGCCGCCGCGGCCAGCCGCTCGCCGCCACCAGGAGCGTGCCTCTGCCCACCCACCCACCCGTCCCCGCACACACAAACGCTCCCTCACACCCACCCGTCAGCAGCAGCGTGTTGCGGTACCCTTTGTCCCCCAGCTTTTCGGTGCTGTAGGACACGAGGCGGGCGGTGGAGCCCAGCCAGCGCAGGCCCTGCAGGGCAGGGCAGGGCAGGGCAGGGCAGGGCAGGGCGTGTGCATGTGCATGTGTGCGTGTGTGTGTGTGTGTGTGTGTAGGGGGAGAGGGAGAGAGAGCGCAGGTGCGACGCCGCACTGTGCAGCTGCAGCGGCCACCCAGGAGCATCAACACGCCGCGGGCGCGGCAGCAGCAAGAGGCCAGCAGGAGCGTCAGGCTGCGCCAAACCGGCAACGCCCCTTATGCGGCTGGCTGGGCTGGGGCGGCTCACATGCACGGAGGAGGGGTGGGCGGCCAGGGATGTGCTGATGCTGAGGTGCAGCGGCAGCAGCGCCCCCTGCTGCACCGCCGCCACTTCGATGGTACCGGCCGCGGTGGCGGCTGCCACGACGGCGATGGCGGCGCCGCCGGCGGTACCGGGCAGTACCACCGGCACCGGGCAGGCGCAGAAGCTGGTGACCTTGTGCGGCAGCGTGTGCAGCAGGCCTGGGGGGCAGGGTGGGGGCAGGGGGTCGGCGCTGTGTGCTTGTGTTGGTGGGGGTTAAGGGCCAGAGGGAGGACTGCCATGGTGCGGTGCTGCCCCTGCACCCAGCTGCCTCTGCACCCAGCTAGCAAGATGCATTGCTGCAGGACCAGCGGATTCAGCAGCAGCCCCACCTAGCAGCTCAGGCCTGGGTGCAGGCGGCAGGCCAGAGGCGGCGGCCTTGGCGTCCGGGAGCTCGCCGCTGAGCAGCGGCAGCTGCCACTGCCACACCCGCCCGTCGCTGCCCACCCCCATGAGCAGCACGGCGTGCCCCGCAGCCTCCTGCTGCGCCTGCTGCTCCACCGCCGCCACCACCGCCGCGCCGCGGGAGCCCTCGGCGGCTCCGCGGCCGCCGGCCTCGCCGCCGCCGCCGGTCGGCACGTCCCCGGCCACGTCGCCGCCCTCTGCGGTACCGCTGCCGCCACCCCGGACCTCTCCTGAGGACAGGCGGCGGGCCATGCCCGGATGGCGCCTGCCGTCTGTGGCGATCAGCAGGGAGGAGGCGTCGGGCGCCGCAGGCGCCTCCAGCCCGCGCCACAGTGCCGCTCCCAGCGCCAGCAGGCTGGGCGCTGCAGCGAGGGGCAAGCGGCGGCATGGCAGCAGGCGGCGGCGGCGGAACATCAGGGGCAGGGACAGCGGCTGGCTTCTCTGCCTGGCTGGAAAGGATGGCAGCCACCTGCAGCCCGCCGGCCACCTGCCAGGCAGCCTGCCCTGCTGGGAGCGCCACAGGGCAGGCCCCGCCTCGGCTGCCGCTCACCCGGCCCAAACTTGGCCGTCGCGGGCACCAGCTTGCTGGCCCCCAGGCAGGCGTAGGTGAGGAGGCGGGGGTGGCGCTGCCACACGCTCACGCTTCCATCGCGGTGCGAGCAGTACAGCACATCGATGCCGCCCTCGCCCAGAGACTTGCCCGCGGCTGCAGCCAGCGCACGGCGCGGCGGCGGCGGTGGAGAGGCAGGGGGCGGGGGCGGTCGCATGCGGGGGCCACGGCGGCGACGGCCAGGCTCGACGACTTTCCCTGCCCTGCTGAACAACACCTAGGGACAGGCAGCCCTTCTGCAAGCAGCCAAGCAGCTGTGCAAGGCAGGCGGGTGCGGCACGCGCCGCCGCCGCCGCGCCTGCATGCCCGTAGCAGCCCAGCAGGTCTTCCAGCGGCGGGCGGCTTCCCGGCAGCGGCGTGGAAGCCGCAGGCTGGCCGTACTCCAGGTCGAACACGATGATCTGCATGGTACTGGTGGATAAAATGCAGTACCATCGCATGCGGCAGACGCATGGCTCGTGGCCAAGATGGGGCCACGATGCTCCGAGGAACATTTGCAGAGCAGAGGGCACACACACGATGCAGCACAGCAAGATGTGTCCAGGGAAGGCGATCCCTGGGCTGCAGGCGCCCACCTCTCGCTGCAGCAGCAGGAACAGGAGGTCTGGCGTGGCGCTGAAGGCGGCGCGCAGGGTACCGCTGCCGCCAAGGTCCACCTGGTACTGCTGCTGCCGGATGCGGTCGGAGGCGGGGTTGAGCAGGCTGCGGGGAGGAAAGCGTGGGCAGGGTGGAGGAAAGAGGAAGGGAGCAGTCAGTTGCCGGGTGGGAGTCAGGGTGAAAGGAGGAGGAAGCAGGTGGGGTGGAAGGGAGGGGAGCAGTCAGGTGGGAAGGGAGGAGGGAGCAGCCGGGATGGGCGGCAGGCGGACCGCTAGGCGCCGAGCGGCACAGGCAGGGTGCGCAAGGGACCGGCAGGCAGCACTGCCGCGCCACGCCGCACCCGCCCCCCGCGGGCCCCGCAGGCGCTCACCACAGCACCACAAAGGAGCCCTTGGCGCCGCACATCACCAGGCGGCGGCGGTCCAGAGGGTCCACCACCAGCCCGGTGAACGCCTCGCCGCCGCCAAAGTCTTTACGCCACACGACGCCGCCCGCTGCGGCAGGTGTTAGCGAAATGGTGGCGAGCCTTTTAGAGCGGCAGCTCCGGAGACCTGCTTGCTCTCGCCGGCCCCTGCTTGCCAGCCCCCCCACCCCACCCCCTAGTGCACACCCACACTCAGCCCTCAGCCAACGTCGTCCACAGCACCGCCAACACCACCATCGCCGCCGCAGCAGCTGCCCTGCACTCACTACGGTAGTCCCAGAGCAGCAGGATGCAGGGCGCCAGCAGGACGGCCAGCACGCTGGGCGCGGCGGTGGCCCAGGCCAGCCCCACCACCGGCGGCCGGCCGCCGCCGCCGCCGCCGCCGCCGTGGCTCTCGGGGCGCTTGGCCCCGGCTGTGCCGCCAAAGGCGGAGGCCCAGGGATCCTCCAGCGCCGCAATGACCGCCCCCGTGTTGACGTTCCACACCATCACCTGCCCCTCCTCGTCCCCGCTGGCCAGTCGCAGCTGCGCCGCGGCGCGCGCCTCGCGCGGGCCGCTGCCGGGGTGCCTGCCACAGGGAGGAGGGGACGTGCAGGGGTGGGGGCGGTGGAGCAGAGGCATGCGGCAGCACCCGCCGTCGCTGCCCGGCGGGGCATGCGGCAACGCAGGTGGGAGTGCTGCGTGATGCGCTGTTGCGATCCCCGCAAGCCCACAGCATCCCGCGAAGCGCGCAGCGCATGCGTGCAGCACCCAGAAACCGCTGCAGCGGCAGCACCCACCAAGCCAGTGCCGACACGGCCGCCTGCCGGTGCGCTCCCGCCAGCGTGGTCGCCACGGTCAGGCTCTGAGCCTGCAGGCGGCGGCGGCGGCGGCAGGGCTTGGCTCTTTTCACCGCAGCCCGGCAAGCACGGCACACCTCTTTGCAAGCTGAGCCTGCGGCGCACGGCATCAAAGCAAGCATGCCAGCAGGCCGGGGTGACGGGCGCCTCACGTCGACCACCACCACCGCCGAGGCGGCGGCATAGGCCAGGAGCTGGCCCGCATGGATGGCGGCCGCCCCTCGGTTCTTCTCCTTGACCGGCGGACCCGGCAGGTGGGCAAGGGAGTCCAGTGGCGCCACCTGCATCGCGCTATGCCCCAGACGGCGCTCTGCAGAGGGGCGAAGCAGGGGCGGTCGGCGGGAGCGGGTGCGGACGGGAGGAAGCGCGAGGCGGCGGCGGCAGGCCGGCGAACACACAGCAGGCGTCGCTGCCCCTCACGCGGCGAGCCGGCAAGCCTCACAGACTGCTCCTCAACCGGTTGACTGCTTGATCGGGGCGAATAGGGTGCCCCGCGCCTCCCGCATGCCCTGGTGCATCGATGATCGTTCGCAAGCGACCGCCGATGGGAGTGGGCGCCCCAGTAGCAACCTGCGGGCCATGCTGTGCCGAGCTGGCGTGCTGTGGAAGGGGCACAGTCCAGCTTAAGCTCTGCAGCCCCAGGCTGCTTCCACCAAGATTGCATGCGCATCTCCTGCATCGGCAGCGGCCCAGCACATCACCCCGTGCGGTACCGAGAGCGCCTCTCCCGAGCGCAATTGGGCAGCTACCCAGGCAGCCCTCGAGCGCCTCCGACAGCCCAGATCTTCATGCAAGTCCGTGGACGGCCGTAGCCTGCTGCAAACGGCGGCGGCGGGGCGCTTTCGAAGGTCCTGACAAGCTTCCTGCGTGCCCTGAACCATGGGGGGCGACGCGCAGCAGCAGCGGCACTGGACGCACCGCGTCAACCAGGCGAGGCGGGGGGCTGGGGGTGCTGCCGCGCTGCTGCCGCTCCTTCCTGTCCCCATTTCTTGTGCCCTGCCGCCCACCAGCTGCCGCTGCTCTGCTGGGTGCTTCGCAGGTGATCCTGGAGGTGATCCAGCATGACATAGCCAAGGCGCACTTCAACAGCCCCAAGCCAGCCCCCGGCGGCGGCTCGGTAAGTGCCCCTTGCCCGCAAGTGCCTGTCACGGCACTCCTGGCTTTGGGATCGCGTGCCTTCGCATGTGCACTGGCACATTGCCACGAGGGCTGTCGCAGGCCGCCTGCCGGCTGCTGATCCCGCCGCTCCAGCACGCCTGCCCATCCACGCTCTCCCGCCGCGCTCCCTGCCCCTCCCCCCCAGTGCAGCCGCCGCCCATGTGCTTTGCCGCCATCCTCAACCGGCTGATGGCAGGAGCCTACGGCAGCCCTGGCGAGGTGCATGCCGACATCCTGGGCATCTGGGCGCAGTGCCGCGCCGCTCACCCGCCTGGCAGCGAGGCCTTCTGCGCCTGCGAGCAGCTCGCGCCGCAGGTAGATGCCTTGTGGCGGCGCTTCGGCCTGGAGGCCGCGCCGCCGGCGCCGCCGGCCGGGCCCGCCAACGGCCGCTGGGAGCCGCCGCAGCAGCAGGCGCAGCAGCAGGCGCAGGCGCAGCAGCAGCAGCAGCAGCTGTTGCAGGCTTGGTCGGCAGGGCTGCAGCAGCTGGACGCTGCGCAGCTCATGCAGCAGCAGCACCAGCAGCAGCTGCACCCCCACCACCAACAGCAGCAGCAGCAGCGGCATCAGCAGATGTGGGGCTCTCTGGAGCTGCCCCCCTCGGGCCCCCTCTCCCCCCCCATGCAGCCCACGCCCCAGCAGCTGCTGCGCGGCCACACGCCGCAGCCGCAGCACCTGGGCGGCATGCAGGGCACCTACGAGCAGCTGGCTGCCCTGCAGCAGCAGCAGCAGCAGCACCAGCACCAGCACCAGCAGCAAGTGGCCTCGGCTCGCGAGCAGCGGCGCCAGGCGCTGCTGCGGCCCCAGGCGGACCTGCTGGGAGGGCTGGGCGGCCAGCCAGGCGGCACACACGGCTTTGACACTGCCTCACCGCTCCCCGGCTTTTCCCCCATCTCGTTGCCTGCGGCCCAGCACCAGCAGCACCCCCAGCGCCAGCAGCAGCTGCTGCACCACCACCAGCAGGCAGACGGCGCCGCTGGGCGGCCCTCCAGCCTGGCCGAGCAGCAGGCGGCCGTGCTGGCGGCCATGATGCAGGGCCAGATGCCGCCCAAGCCGTCGCGGAGGTCCCCGGGGCTGCCGCCCGCCCAGCAACCGCAGGCGGCGCAGCTGGCGGCCATGCTGCAGGGGCAGGCGCCGCCGGGGCAAGGCCCCGCGCCGGAGGATGAGGAGCACGAGCGGCAGCGGGCGAGGCTGGCCCAGCTGAAACACAAGATGATTATGGTGCTGCAGCAGCGGCGCCAGCAGCAGCAGGAGCAGGAGCAGGAGCAGCAGCAGCAGCAGCAGCAGCAGGCGCCGGGAGGGGGACTGGTGCCCCAGGGCGGCCCCATGGACGGCACGGCACCGCAGGCGCACGGGGCCGGCGGGATGGCCGCCATGCTCGGTGACATGCTGCTGCACCGGCACATGCAGCAGCAGCAGCAGCAGCAAGGGGAAGCGCTGCTCGCTGGGCTTGTGCAGGAGGGCAGCCGCGACTTGCTGGCCTCGGCTGCAGGCAGCTTCCGGGCGGGCGAGCTGCCGCTGCCGGTGCCAGGGCACGGCCAGCAGCAGCAGCAGCAGCAGCAGCAGCAGCCTCAGCCCAGCGTGCAGCTCCCCCCCGCGGCGGCGCAGCCTGGCGGCGGCAGCGACGGCCAGCTGGGGTGCGCTGCGTTTCGTTCTGCTGCGGCTTGCAGCTTGCGCTTCCTTCCATTGCTCTGTTCGCTGCTCGATGCAATGCTGACGCCGCTCATCGAGCCGCAGCCACGCCGGGGCCTGTCCTCATGCCGCTGCGCTTGTTGCGCCTTCGGCATGCACCCCATGCAGGCACCCACACCCGCTCCACCGCTGCCTGCTGGTTGTGCTGCGGCTGCTGCAGCTGGATGATGCCGAGCCCTTCTCAGAGCCGGTGAGGGCCTGCTGGCTGCCTGCCTGCCGGGGCCGTGCCCTGCTGTGTTGGAGAGCTTGCCGGCTGTGGCAGGCCTGCCACACCGCTGCGCAGCGTGCCGCTGTGCTCTTTGGCACTCCACTTGGGAATCCCCTCTCGATGGCAGCCGGATGCCGGCCCTCCAGCCTATCCTCCCAAGTCCCCGCTGATCCTGTGCTGCGCCCTGTGTCGGCTGGCTGGCCCCGCCGCCGCAGGTGGATGCCGAGGGGCTGGGTATCCCAGAGTACCGCCAGGTCATCCGACGCCCCATGGACCTGGGTACCATCCGGGACCGCCTGACCTCAGGTGGGGTGCAGGGCAGAGGCAGTGCAGAGCGCAGCCGGGCCGGGCCTGCTTCTGCCTCTGCTCTCTTCGCGGAAGGGATGGGAGGAATGCTGCCGGGCACACGGCGTACAAGCACGCTAATGTGCCTGCCGCTGCCGCTGCCGCCGCCGCCGCCGCAGGGCTGCGGGACGGGTGGGCGGCGTCGGGGTACCGGGGCGCCGATGAGGTGGCGGCCGACGTGGCGCTGACGTGGGCCAACTGCCGCAAATACAACGCCGCGGGCAGCCGCATCTGGTGCGCGCCTGTGCCTGGGCCTGGGCCCAGTGGGAGTGGGCTGACGGTGCTGCTGTGGCGTGGTTGTGTGCTTGGTGTGGTTGTGTGCGTGGAGGGCTCGCTTCCCCGCCTCCACACCCGCTTGCTGCCTGCCGACGCGCCTCCCTGCGTCGCCATGCGCCCCTGCAGCGGCATGGCCGCCCGCATGGAGGCCGCATTTCGGAAGCTGTGGCAGGAGTCGGAGCTGGGGCCGCTGCCAGAGCCGCCACCGGCCGCCACGCCCCGCGCGTCGCAGCAGGCGTGGGCCCAGGGAGGCGGCGGCGGCCACGCCGGCGGCAAGGCGCAGCAGGCGCCGCGGGAGCGCGGCAAGCAGGCGCAGCAGGCGCAGCAGGCGCAGCAGGGGACGCCCCGCCACGCGCAGCATGGCAGGCAGATCAAGGTGTCCTCCCTGCTCCAGGACAGCCCCCCTGAGCACGGCGACACCCCCGCTGCCACCCCCCGCAAGCGATCCTCTCCCGCGCCCGCGGCGCAGGCCGGCCCGGCGGCCGCCGCGCCCTTCAGCACCGGCGGCAGCGGCGACGCCAGCCAGGAAGGCAAGCGGCAGCGGCTGGGCGGCGGGCTGGAGGGGCCCGGGCCCGGGCCGGGGCTGGAGCTGGAGGTCGCTGTGGTGGCGCCACGTCAGCAGCTGCCGGACGCTGACGTGGAGCAGCAGGAGCTTGCTGAGGAGGCTGCAGAGCTGCAGCGCCTGCTCAGCGCCTGCGGCAGCAGCCCCAGCGCGGCGGCGGCGGCCGCGGGCGGCGGCGCGCTGGCCGGCGGCCGCCTCGGCGCCGCCTCGCCGCTGCTCTGGGACGCGCCGCCGCCGGGCAGCGCGCTGCGCAGCAGCGGCCCGCTCAGCCTGCAGGCGGCCGACGCAGCGGTGGCGGCGGCAGATGCGGGCCCGGGCGGTGGCGGCCCCAGCTGGCTGCCGGCCGCGCCTGGCGAGGCGGGGGGTGGGGCGCCAGCGGCAGACATGTTTGCACGGGAGTGGGCCGTCGCCAGCGCCGCCCCTTCCATCACCGCCATCGCCACCGCCTCCAAGGCTCTGCTCCACCCCGAGCGGGGGCCTTCCCCGGGCGGCCTGGGCGCGCCACTGTCCATGCCTGTCCCCACCATGCCGCAGCAGCAGCCGCTCCCGCTGCCGCTGGCCGCGCACCAGCAGCACCAGCACCAGCACCAGCACCAGCACCAGGAGCAGCAGCAGGCCTCGCAGCCGCTGCCGCCGCTGCCCTCCGGCCTGGCTGCAGCCACAGCCGCCGTGACTCTGGAGCAGCTGCAGCATGAGCAGGCGGTGCTGGGGGCCTGGCAGGCGCTGCAGGAGCGGCGTGGGCAGGCGGCGGCGGCGGCCGAGGCCGCAGAGCGCGCCGCCGCTGAGCTGGCGCGGGCACGCCAGGTGGGCATGCACACATGCTGACCTGGCGCCTCACTTAGTCTAAGATGGACGGTTCATGATCTCTGTTCCGGAGATTGGTGCCCCTGGGATCAACAGCACACCCACCCTCTCTTTGCGGGATGCCTGCCCACCTGCCTGCCTGCCCACCCCACCTCTGCCTCTGCCGCTTCCTCTGCAGGAGCTGGCTGCCGCTACCGTGCGGGCAGCCGAGGCGGCCGCAGCCCTGGAGCGGGAGCAGGCGCAGGCCCAGCAGCGCTCGGCGGCCGAGGGCGGCAGCGAGCAAGACGCCGACGCGGCGGCGGTGACGGCAGCGGCACCTGGAGCCGGCGGTGGCGGCGCGGTGGCCGCTTTTGCCAGGAACGGTGGCGACCTGGCTGCTGCCGCCGCCGAGGCGCGCAGCAGTCTGGAACTTGTGGAGCTTGCTGCTACCGCTCGCCAGGTGAGCACACACCACAGCACACCAGCACTGCACGCCACCACCACACGCCATCACCACACACAATCACAGCCACCACACTCCACGCCTGCCCTGTGCGCTGCCATGGCTACTACTCCCAGCAGGCTAGGCAGCTTGCAATGGAACAGGCACCAGGCTGGCGGCACCATGCCCAAACTGGCCCGCCGCTCCTTGTTCCCCCATCGCTCGCAGGCACGGTACCGGCGGCTGATGGCACTAGGAGCGCACCTGTTTGGGCCTGCCGCGCAGCCCGGCCCTGCTGCAGGCGGCGGCAGCTCCAGCACCCTGGCAGCTCCCGCGGCAGCGGCAGGCATGGCAGGGCATTCGGCAGAGGGCGGCACTGAAGTGGAGGTGCCTGACGAGCAGCCTGCTGCCGAGCCTGCCGCCCTCGTTCCAGCCGAGGCAGGCCCGGTGCCGGCAGGCGCAGGCGCAGCCTCCAGCGGCGCAATCCCTGCCGGCAAGGGCGAAGGCTGTGCTGGCGACGGCACCGCCGCAGGTACGCCCACGGATGAGGACCCCTCACCACCCAATGCCAGCCCGCCGGCTGGAGCGGCCGCTGCCGCGCCTGCCGAGCCCAGCGCCGCGCCTGCGGTGGAGCAGCAGCAGCAGGGCGGCTCGGAGGACGCGCCAGCTGTGCAGGATTGCCGCTGCGGCGATGGCGACGGCGCCTGCGCAGCGGCTCGCGCGAGCCCTACCGACCAGCAGCTGGGTGGCTTGCAGGGCCCGGCCAGTGCGCTCGCCACCTAGGCTATTTCCACTCATCAGCAGGGCTCCCCTTGACAAGAGGTGAAGCGTCAAGCGTCACACAATGCGATTTCCCTCCAGCGGCACCACACCAAGCCCCTCCCCCTCCGTTTCTGCCGTTCCTCTGTTCCCGCTGTCCGCCAATCCTCTTCACTTCTTCTCATGAGCAGAGCTCCCCTTGGCAAGGGATGCAGCGTCTTCCAATACTGAGCAGCACCACACCATTCCCTCCCCCTGCGTTTACTCCGTTCCTCTCTTCCCACCGGCCTCCAATCCTCCGAGTCTTCACACCCACCGTATCCGCGTACCTATCAGTCCCAACCCCATCTTTCTGTCTTCGCCTTCTTTCCTAATCTCAGCATGACCACAGCAGCCCCCCATGAATGCACCGGCCTTCCAACCGATAGCTTAATACTTTTTTTTTCAGGCCTAGGACGCCCTCCCTCCTCACACCGCCCCTCCGCTACCACCTCCCACCTTTAAATACCACCTTCCCTCACAAAGGGACCACGTGAACGCAGCGATCTCCTGCACACGAGGGATGCGGGCCTGGGGCGCTGTAAACCGGAGCAAAAGCTCAAAGCTTGCAAGGAAACGGCGGCACCTCTTGATCTCGACACGGTTTGCCCAGCAGGTGGCTGGGCGCAGACGCCCCCAATGGATGCGTGCCGGGCATCCATAGGATGGGGACTCCCGCATACCCTCCTGGCAAGCATGCATGGCAGCCAGAGGCCTGGTGGCTGCCGCAGCCAGGCGGCGTGATGCGATTACAGCGGCGGGGGCAGGGCGTTGGGGCGGGAGTGATCTGGCAGTAATCAAGTGGTGCAAAGTGCGGGTTGGCAGGATGAAAGGATGAATGGCATGGATGGCAGCTAAGCTAGGGGGAATTCGAAGAGGATCGGCTGCAGTAGAGTGGCGGCATGGGTTGCTGCGGCATTGCGCAGGGGGGGAGGGAATGAAAGAGGAGAGAGGGGGTGGTGGACACAACCGCCCGGCACTCTCCAGAAAGAAGCTGTGGCTTGGACATGGGCATGGCATGCTGCCACCCCACGCTGGCAGGCCGGCTGACGAAAATAGAGGCGCGGCAGACCGGCACGCTGATGGCGTGTAGGGAGGGGTGGGCAGAGGGAATGGCACAGTGGGCGGGGTGGGAAGGGACTGCACTCTCAAACTTCAAAGGAAACGTGGGACAAGGCAGCATCAGGAGCGGGGCGGGAGCGGCCCGGGGCAGGGGGTAGACAGAGGGAGGCTGGCTGGTCAAAAATGATGTGGATGCAGGCGGGCGACGGTCGCGCGGGCTGCACGTGCGGGCGCTCTGCAGCGGCATCTGAAGGGGAGCACATCGCTCGAAAAATACAGTGCACAGGGACGGGGGAGGGGGCAAGGTGGGAGGAGGCCGCGGGCGGGGAGGGGTATGCGGCCCTGGCAACGAGCCGCGGCGGCAGGCATATGGCGGCTAAAAACCGCGCCGCAGGCTGGACGGTGCGGCAGGCGTGGCAACGGGAAAGTGAAAGGCGGCCTTTAAAAATGGGAGGACGGTCGGGCGCCAAACCAACGCAGAGAAGAATAGAAAGGCGAGGGCAGAGTCGGGCTGGGGATCCAGCGGCGGTGCACGGCACAGGCGGGCCTGCTGCGAAAAATGGGGCGCTGCTGCTGCGGCAGGCGGCGGTGGTGGTACAAGAGTGAAACAAACACAGGTCAAAAAAAGAACGGCCGGGCGGCGGGTGTTGCAGCGGTCACCGATGAACGGCATCAGAAGGTCAAAATTAGGAAGGCGGGCGGGGCTGCGCCCGCAGCTCGGCCGGTGGTTCGTTGCACCAGCTGGGGGTGGCAGCGTATGTTTCGCGCTGGGGGTGGCTCGACAGCTGCTCTCGATCGATGGATCATGTTGCGTGCTGGCCTGGCTGTGGGCGGCGGGTGAAAGCGGCGGGTGAAAGCGGCCCGCATCTATGTGCTCTGTGGATGCACAGCGGAGGTGCGGTACAGCTGCCAGGGGCTCTAAGCGCCCCTCTCCAGGAAGGCAACCACCACGGTGATGTCGTCGCAATTGCGACCGCGGTACCGTATCGCCCACTGCTTCTGGGCAGCTTCCACCAGCGCGTGCGCGGCGTCCTCAGCTGTGGGCGGGGCAGGGGCCGGGCACAACGCTACGGGTCAGGCCGGCAGGAGGAGCGCGGGCCCCGGGAACCGCGCCATCACACAGGCAGGGAGGTGCAGCGCGGGAGGCACAGCGCAGCGCGCAAGAGGCGGGAGGTGCGGCGCGGCGAGGGCAGGCCTGCGCACCGCTGGCGGCGCCTGACGCGATGCCCACGGCCGTCGCGTTGCTGATCCACTCCCACAGCCCGTCTGAGGCCACGATGAGCACGTGGCGCTCGCCGGGGGCAGGTACCGCCATGGTACCGCCGTCCGCCGAGCAGTAGCTGGCGGCGGTACCGTTGGAGATGCCGGCGGCGGCGGCGAGGGCGGCGGGCGCGACTGGGTCGGGCGGCGCGGGCAGCGGCAGAACAGTGAGCTCAGGCTGGGCGGTGACGCCCACAGACGCGGCCACTGTGGCGGGAGAGGGAAGGCGAGGAGGGGGGCAGTGGGCGGGGGCAGGGGAGGGCAGGGTGAGCAGGAGCAGCCAGGGAGCAGCATAGGCGAGCAGCTGCGGCCCTGCCCGCAGGGCCAGGAGGCAGCCGGCAGCGGCGGCCGCGCGAAGGGCTGCGTGCGGCCCCGGCAGCGGCGGCCGGGCGGCAGGCGCGGAGCGGGTGCCTGGCAGCGGCGGGCTGGGCGGGGCGCACGTGTGTCGCCAAACGCGCGACTGAGGGCGAGGCCGGGCGACCAGCAGTTGGGCACAAAGACGCGGAAGGGGCCCGCAGGGTTGCCCAGCCGGTCGGTGGCCAGGCGCGTGACGCGGCCGCCGGCGGCGGTGATGCGCTCGCGCTCTAGCGGCCTGCAGGGCAGGGCCGGGCAGCGGCATAGGGTGTGCGTGTGTGTGTGCTGTCTTGTGTGTGTGTGCGTGTGTTGTGTGTGTGTTGGCGGGGAGGGGTCCGGGGCAGGGCAGGGGCAAGTACATCAGTGGATAGTGGATGCCCGCGTGTGCAGGACCCCGCCCCTGCTTCCCTCCCCGCCTCAATCCCGCGGCACCCCTCCCATCCCTCCCCCTTCCCAGTTCCCAGCAGCCTACCAGCTGCCAG